>NC_134404.1:341193375-341276126 GCF_038048845.1 Mixophyes fleayi | reverse complement strand
TGGCCCTTGGTTCAAACCCCAGTGTCAGTGTCGGGACCTTGGACACATTCTAGATGCTTAAATTAGACTATAATCTGTATTGAGCAAGGGGTTATGTGTACAGCACTGCATATAATTTAATATACTATATTATTAATTCTCTTATGACAAAACCAAAAGCGGTTTTGGATAAAGCAGGACGGTGTTTATCTGTTTGGTTTTCGGGTTTGGATGTCTCCCAAAAATGCAAATATGATCAAAACTGTATTTAAGTCATAACTGAGAAAACTGCTGAAAAACTGAGATGTTTCTATTAATGTAAGAGGTGATTCTAGTTAGCGGTTGGACCTTGACGGAATGTTTACACTTTTGCACAATCATCATTTATTTATATAGTGCCAGCAAATTCCGTAGCGCTGCACACTTTCACAATGCGCCTCTTCAGATTTTTCCACCTCTCCGCACACCGAGATGCACATCTGTGACACCAGACGACGAGTTTCCAGAATCTGCCTCCAGAACCAGCTGGTGGCGGTATTGCCCTTAGCAGCCCCCCTTTGTCCCTTGCAGCAGGACATGCTCGGCAGTTGCTCCCAGGTCTTGTGCGCGCAATAGTAGAGGATTAATTAGAGAATTGGCGCTGGCACAGGAAAATATTGGGACACTATTTGCAATTGTACTGAGGAATAATATACAAGGAAGTGCAGATACTCGCACAAGCCAGAGTACGGCCCAGTGTCCAAGCGGAGGTTTAGCTGGTGGAAAACCAGAAAAGGTCAATATCCAGGCAAAAGGTCCGGGCCGGAGAGGCAGAAAACAGGACAGTAGTCAGATCCAACGAAAAGGTCAGGGCAGACGGAAATCCAGAGAGTAGTCAGAACAAAACAAAAGGTCAGGGCAGGCAGAAGACAGGACAGTAGTCAGATCCAATGAAAAGGTCAGGGCAGACGGAATCCAGAGAGTAGTCAGAACAAACCAAAAGGTCAGGGCAGGCAGAAGACAGGACAGTAGTCAGATCCAATGAAAAGGTCAGGGCAGACGGAAATCCAGAGAGTAGTCAGAACAAACCAAAAGGTCAGGGCAGGCAGAAGACAGGACAATAGTCAGATACAAGCGGTAGGTCAGGGCAGGCGGAAATCCAGAGAGTAATCTGGGACAAGCAAAGGTCAGAACCAAAAAACAGAACAAGAATCAGGCAGCACAGTCCCAGCATTAACAAGTACTTTCACAGGCTGTGAAAGAAACAGCTGTCTGCACTAAAAAGGTACAGCCAGCCAATCAAACAGCTTCCAAGGCGCCAAGCCCTCTGCATCCTGTTTGCTGCAGTGCGATCACTTCAAACTATCTGCCAAACACGTGGGATGTGTCTATGATAATCAAGCAGCCAGGAGGAAGCTGCACAAGACGATGACTCACTCTCAGGCCCATCACTCCTGACAACAGATAGGAAGCAACTTCTGAGAGTAGAAAGTAGCTGCGCACCGTGATGCAACGGCAGCTGGAGGACCAAACAGGCTCCAAAGGTGCAAAACCCAACGCATTTCGCAGTGCTCATCGAGAGCACTTTGTAAATGCCGGACTGACCACAAAACAGGCCTTTCGTACTAAGACAACCACTAGAGTCCACAGATGTTAACTCTGGCAATAACGGAAATCTTCAGATCCTGAATTAGGGTTAGGTTAGTGTGTTGAGAGAAATCAGAAGGAAGAAACTTCTCGATGGAGGAATAAACTATTCAGCACCATCTAATAAGATCTGGCTACGGGAAGATTAGAAAATCCAGTAGATGGTTATTAGGCTTTACATAACTGTTAAAATATTTTGCCCATATTAACTTAGTAAGAGGGGTATCAGGAGCCCAGGGAGCAGAAGAGATCAGCTGCCGGTTAGACAAAATTAAATATATGATAAAGATGCAACTGGTCACACTGACAACGGAGCTGGCTATGTCTATGTACAATTAAGGTGTAGTTTCTATCTGTAAATATGGATGAAATTGAATGGGCTTACTCTGGCACACCAACGTTTACCGTGCCCTGTGGGCAGAGCTGGTCCTGCCTGTAGTTGGCGCACACACCGTGAAGCCTCTTTAGCACTCTGCGTTGTATACACAGAAGTGCCCCCCTCACCCCCCTCGTACACCATCAGGAGTGTCATTATTCCACCTAAATGCAAAGTTTGGCTCACACACAGGCCCGGCGCTCCCATTAGGCAACCTTAGGCAGTTGCCTAGGGCGCCGGGTCCTGCAGGGCGCCTCTGCCGCTGACTAGATTTGAAAATCTAGTCAGCAGAGAGAAGTGGGAGAGAGGTGCAGCGGCGGCGCTGTTTTTTCAATGTCCGCCGCTGCCACTATAATTTTTTTCAGATGCGCCCGGGCTGCACACCTGATCACTGACACGTGACACGTGATCAGGTGACATGTGTTTACCCGGCGGCGCCTGCTGTGCCCCCTGTGATGCATTGTCACTGACAGACAGTGTGAGTAAATTTACCCAGCGCCCCCCTCCCTTCCCAGAATGCCCCTGGCTGCTCCACCCCTCTCCTTTGCTGTAAAGAAGCTGAGGAGCGGTGGGCAGCCATTAAGGAAGAGCCTCCCTGCATCTGACTATCCTTCATCATCAAAAACGGAAAGTATATTTAATTTTATTTTTTTTGGGATATTATTAATTTTATTTTCTAAAAACTGGAGTACCCAAAGCCCAACTGTGGAGTAAAAAAAAAATGTTGGGGGTGGTATTGGATTTTTTTTTGCACTTTATGCCTTATGTTTGATTTAAAAACTATGGTACATAAAATAATTATTTTATTGCACCTCATGCTCTATATTTGACTTGCTTCAAGTCAAATATAGAGCATGACGTGCCAATAAAATCATGGTGCTGAGGGGTGGGGGGGGGGGGGACAGTGGACATGGTGCTGCAGGGGGGGATAGAGGACATGGTGCTGCAGGGGGGGGATAGAGGACATGGTGCTGCAGGGGGGGGATAGAGGACATGGTGCTGCAGGGGGGGGGACAGAGGACATGGTGCTGCAGGGGGGGATAGAGGACATGGTGCTGCAGGGGGGGGGCAGAGGGACATGGTGCTGCAGGAGGGGGGGCAGAGGACATGGTGCTGCAGGGGGGGGGCAGAGGACATGGTGCTGCATGGGGGGGCAGAGGACATGGTGCTGCAGGAGGGGGGCAGAGGACATGGTGCTGCAGGGGGGGGGCAGAGGACATGGTGCTGCGGGGGGGGGGGGGCAGAGGACATGGTACTGCTGGGGGGGGGATAGAGGACATGGTGATGCAGGGGGGGGGGCAGAGGACATGGTGCTGCAGGGGGGGGGGCAGAGGACATGGTGCTGCAGGGGGGGGACAGAGGACATGGTGCTGCAGGGGGGGGGGGGGCAGAGGACATGGTGCTGCAGGAGGGGGGCAGAGGACATGGTGCTGCAGGGGGGGGGGCAGAGGACATGGTGCTGCAGGGGGGGGGACAGAGGACATGGTGCTGCAGGGGGGGGGGCAGAGGACATGGTGCTGCAGGAGGGGGGCAGAGGACATGGTGCTGCAGGGGGGGGGGGCAGAGGACATGGTGCTGCAGGGGGGGGGCAGAGGACATGGTGCTGCAGGGGGGGAGAGAAGACATGGTCAAGCAGTGGAGGGGCCGGATTGCTGCAGGGGGAGCAGTGTGATGGGTCATTCTCACAAGTTTTTGTTCCCATATCTAATACTTGGATACTTCCCCTCTAGAAATCCTGCGATTGCCCCTGGACAGCAGTGGAGTCTGGACAATGTTCTCTATGAAACATCACGGCAGCCAGACCGCTGTAGGAGGTAAGGCTTATCTTTTTTTTTTAACCAAAAGTGAAGTGTGTGAGGGTCTGGGAAGTGGGTATTTGGCGTGTCTTGGGTTGGGGGGGGGGGGCGGTATTTGAAATTTTGCCTAGGGCGCTGAGAACCCTAGCACCGGCCCTGCTCACACATGCTCTTATTCAATTAACATCCAAAGTCACCGTCCTACTAAGTTACTATCACCCTTTTTGATTAAATAAAACATTTACATTTTTTAAAATTACTGTTTGGCATAGCCTCATAATGGGGGGGGGGTTGGGGGATTGCCCCTAAACGGTCCCATACTGGGTCATCTGCATTTCCTTTAAAATATTCCTAATAGGCTGCTGAGCAGATTGTCACCCCCATCCCACCCCTGGCCTAATTTATGGCTTAAAATTATAATGACAGTGAGGGGAAGGCACCTGTACTCTGGCCGACTTCTCCAACTGGCTGATGGACCCCCCCACCCACCTCCACCATGTGTTTTGGAGCAGATTTGTTCGCACAGGAGCTGAAACTTGTGACACCTGTAATCTGCTCGGCCGCCAGCAGGGGGAGGCAGCGCTCTCTGTAATCATAACATAAGTTGTACGGGGAGGAAACTACAACTCCCAGAATGCTCCAGACCAGGAAGAGCTCGCCGCCGCTGATTGGCTGTGTGTGTGACAGATGGACGGTGATTGGCTGCTGGGTGTGACAGGCGGACGATGATTGGCTGCAGGTGAAGCCTGGAGAATGCGGGTACATCGGCCGCTGACAGCCCGGGACATGGCAGCGTGGAGGCTGCTGCGGAGGATCGTCCTCCGGGCCCGGCCGTTGGGGACCTCCAGCAGGGGCTGCGTGTCCGAAGCTCCGGCCGTGGTGCCAGCAGTCACTCAGGTGAGATGTCCGCTATAGTTACCTGTCCCCAATACTGCCCCCCAGCACTGCCTCTGACACACTGCTCCTGCCCCTGACACACTGCTCCTGCCCCAGTACTGCCCCCAGCACTGCCTCTGACATACTGCTACTGCCCCTGACACACTGCTCCTGCCCCAGTACTGCCCCTGACACACTGCTACTGCCCCCTGAGGGTCCTGCCCCTGCCCCCAGTACTGCCCCTGACATACTGCTACTGCCCCCTGAGGGTCCTGCCCCTGCCCCCAGCACTGCCCCTGACTTACTGCTCCTGCCCCCTGAGGGTCCTGCCCCTGCCCCCAGTACTGCCCCTGACACACTGCTCCTGCCCCAGTACTGCCCCTGACACACTGCTCCTGCCCCAGTACTGCCCCCTGACACACTGCTACTGCCCCCAGTACTGCCCCCTGACACACTGCTACTGCCCCCAGTACTGCCCCCTGACACACTGCTACTGCCCCCAGTACTGCCCCTGACACACTGCTACTGCCCCCTGAGGGTCCTGTCCCTGTCCCCAGCACTGCCCCTGACACACTGCTACTGCCCCAGCACTGCCCCCTGCCACACTGCTACTGCCCCCTGAGGCTCCTGCCCCTGCCACACTGCTCCTGCCCCCAGTACTGCCCCTGACACACTGCTCCTGCCCCCTGAGGGTCCTGCCCCTGCCCCCAGTACTGCCCCTGACACACTGCTCCTGCCCCAGTACTGTCCCCTGACACACTGCTACTGCCCCCAGTACTGCCCCTGACACACTGCTCCTGCCCCAGTACTGCCCCCTGACACACTGCTACTGCTCCCTGAGGGTCCTGTCCCTGACACACTGCTACTGCCCCAGCACTGCCCCCTGCCACACTGCTACTGCCCCCTGAGGCTCCTGCTCCTGCCACACTGCTCCTGCCCCCAGTACTGCCCCTGACACACTGCTCCTGCCCCAGTACTGCCCCCTGCCACACTGCTACTGCCCCCAGTACTGCCCCTGCCACACTGCTCCTGCCCCCAGTACTGCCCCTGACATACTGCTCCTGCCCCCAGTACTGCCCCTGACACACTGCTCCTGCCCCCAGTACTGCCCCTGCTACACTGCTCCTGCCTCCAGTACTGCCCCTGACATACTGCTACTGCCTCTGACATACTGCTACTACTGCCCCAGTACTGCCCCCTGAGGCTCCTGCCCCTGCCACACTGCTCCTGCCCCCAGTACTGCCCCTGACACACTGCTCCTGCCCCTGCCCCCTGAGGCTCCTGCCCCTGCCCCCTGAGGCTCCTGCCCCTGCCACACTGCTCCTGCCCCCAGTACTGCCCCTGCCACACTGCTCCTGCCCCCAGTACTGCCCCTGCCACACTGCTCCTGCCCCCAGTACTGCCCCTGACATACTGCTCCTGCCCCCAGTACTGCCCCTGACACACTGCTCCTGCCCCCAGTACTGCCCCTGCTACACTGCTCCTGCCTCCAGTACTGCCCCTGACATACTGCTACTGCCCCTGACAAACTGCTCCTGCCCCAGTACTGCCCCTGACACACTGCTCCTGCCCCCAGTACTGCCCCCTGAGGCTCCTGCCCCTGCCCCCTGAGGCTCCTGCCCCTGCCACACTGCTCCTGCCCCCAGTACTGCCCCTGACACACTGCTCCTGCCCCCAGTACTGCCCCTGACACACTGCTCCTGCCCCCAGTACTGCCCCTGCCACACTGCTCCTGCCCCCAGTACTGCCCCTGACAAACTGCTCCTGCCCCAGTACTGCCCCTGACACACTGCTACTGCCCCCTGAGGCTCCTGCCCCCAGTACTGCCCCTGACACACTGCTCCTGCCCCCAGTACTGCCCCTGACACACTGCTCCTGCCCCCAGTACTGCCCCTGACACACTGCTTCTGCCCCCAGTACTGCCCCCAGCACTGCCCCCTGAGGCTCCTGCCCCCAGTTCTGCCCCCTGACACACTGCCCCTGACACACTGCACCTGCCCCCAGTACTGACCCCTGAGGCTCCTGCCGCAGTACTGCCCCTGACACACTGCTACTGCCCAGCACTGCCCCCTGAGGCTCCTGCCCCTTGACACACTGTTTCTGTCCCCAGCACTGCCCCCGACACACTGCTACTGCCCCCAGCACTGCCTCCTGAGGCTCCTGCCCCTGACACACTGCTCCTGCCCCCAGTACTGCCCCCTGAGGCTCCTGCCCCCAGTACTGCCCCCTGAGGCTCCTGCCCCCAGTACTGACCCTGACACATTGCTCCTGCCCCCAGTACTGACCCTGACACACTGCTACTGCCCCCAGTACTGCTCCCTGAGGCTCCTGCCCCAGTACTGCCCCTGACACACTGCTACTGCCCCCTGAGGCTCCTTCCCCCAGTACTGCCCCTGATACTGCCCCCTGAGGCTCCTGCCCCTGACACACTGCTACTGCCCCCTGAGGCTCCTGCCCCCAGTACTGCCCCTGATACTGCCCCCTGAGGCTCCTGCCCCTGACACACTGCTACTGCCCCCAGCACTGCCTCTGACATACTGCTACTGCCCCTGACAAACTGCTCCTGCCCCAGTACTGCCCCTGACACACTGCTACTGCCCCCTGAGGCTCCTGCCCCCAGTACTGCCCCTGACACACTGCTCCTGCCCCCAGTACTGCCCCTGACACACTGCTCCTACCCCCAGTACTGCCCCTGACACACTGCTCCTGCCCCCAGTACTGCCCCTGACACACTGCTACTGCCCCCAGCACTGCCCCCTGAGGCTCCTGCCCCCAGTTCTGCCCCCTGACACACTGCCCCTGACACACTGCTCCTGCCCCCAGTACTGACCCCTGAGGCTCCTGCCGCAGTACTGCCCCTGACACACTGCTACTGCCCCAGCACTGCCCCCTGAGGCTCCTGCCCCTTGACACACTGCTACTGCCCCCAGCACTGCCCCCTGAGGCTCCTGCCCCTGACACACTGCTCCTGCCCCTGACACACTGCTCCTGCCCCCAGTACTGCCCCCTGAGGCTCCTGCCCCAGTACTGCCCCTGACACACTGCTACTGCCCCCAGTACTGCCCCCTGAGGCTCCTGCCCCCAGTACTGACCCTGACACACTGCTCCTGCCCCCAGTACTGACCCTGACACACTGCTACTGCCCCTGTACTGCTCCCTGAGGCTCCTTCCCAGTACTGCCCCTGACACACTGCTACTGCCCCCTGAGGCTCCTGCCCCCAGTACTGCCCCTGATACTGCCCTCTGAGGCTCCTGCCCCTGACACACTGCTACTGCCCCCAGTACTGCCCCCTGAGGCTCCTGCCCCAGTACTGCCCCTGACACACTGCTCCTGCCCCCACCACTGCCGCCTGAGAGTCCGCTCCTGCCCCAGCACTGCCACCTGAGGCTCTGCTACTGCCCCAGCACTGCCCCCCTGAGGCTCCGCTCCTACCCCCAGTACAGTCCCCTGAGGCTCCGCTCCTACCCCAGTACTACCCCCTGAGGCTCTGCTCCTGCCCCCAGTACTGCCTCCCTGATGCTGCGCTCCTACCCTGGAGTGTGGGAGGAAACCGGAGCACCCGGAGGAAACCCACGCAAACACAGGGATTATATGACTCTCTCTCACTTTATAGACTGTAGCTGTAACATCAGCATCTGATACTTATTATATGTCGGGTGCTGAGAGGGGAGGTAAAAAGTATTATTGACTATGGAGCCCTAGAATTGGTAGGAGGACAGGAGAAGGTGACCGCGCAGACCATTAGCTTCCTATTAGTCTGAGTAGTGACCCTCCTGGCTGTGTGCACTGCCCTGGAGGGGTCCACAAGAAGCCCTTAGCCCGGTGTTTGGGATACACACACAGACCATTGCACTTTTGCACAGCTCTCTGATTTTTCATCCTCACACCAACCAGCAGTGTCTCCCAAGGACGTAGGGTATGTGGGCACCTGAAGTGAGCTAAGCAGATATTAGAGGCACAATGGTGCACAACCAAGATGTTTTATGGTGCTCATCAAGTGCACTTTGTAAATAAAGGGACTGAGTGTTGATGAGGTTATAACAGGTACTTTGAGGCAGAAATCCCAAAATCATTTTAAGCGTCGTTACCCTTTAAAAGATTTAGCAATATCTTGGTGTTTTCTGATAATCCCTTTACTGTAGATGTAATCAGAGATCAGATCATGGTCAGTGTTGGTAAATCAAGAGGAGGATCAGTGACTGATTAATGCTTAGTTTTCTATTGAAACAAATGTTTTGTTTCCCTTAGTTTTACTCACAGACCATTAAACATTGTATTGAGGATTATTAGACTTATTCTCATGTGAATTGTAAGACATTTCTGGGTTTTCCCACACACATCACCTCCAGCACTTTGTAATTATTAATGTCTGTTACATGGTAGTGACTGGGTGAGAAAAGGGATGAAAGCAATGTGGAAATGTTACTGGGGTAAGATTCACTGAAAGAACAGAATCCATGTTCTGATTACACTGTATATGAATATGTGTTACTAAATACTAATACTGGAACTAAATAACTTATCATTACTGAGAGTGCAGCCTATCCAGTCACTAGGAGCCAGTGACATCACTGAGAATGCAGCCTATCCAGTCACTAGGAGCCAGTGACATCACTGAGAATGCAGCCTATCCAGTCACTAGGAACCAGTGACATCACTGAGAGTGCAGCCTATCCAGTCACTAGGAGCCAGTGACATCACTGAGAGTGCAGCCTATCCAGTCACTAGGAACCAGTGACATCACTGAGAGTGCAGCCTATCCAGTCACTAGGAACCAGTAACATCACTGAGAGTGCAGCCTATCCAGTCACTAGGAGCCAGTGACATCACTGAGAGTGCAGCCTATCCAGTCACTAGGAACCAGTGACATCACTGAGAATGCAGCCTATCCAGTCACTAGGAACCAGTGACATCACTGAGATTGTAACCTATCCAGTCACTAGGAACCAGTGACATCACTGAGAGTGCAGCCTATCCAGTCACTAGGAGCCAGTGACATCACTGAGAGTGCAGCCTATCCAGTCACTAGGAGCCAGTGACATCACTGAGAGTGCA
Source organism: Mixophyes fleayi (assembly GCF_038048845.1). Classification (NCBI taxonomy): domain Eukaryota; kingdom Metazoa; phylum Chordata; class Amphibia; order Anura; family Limnodynastidae; genus Mixophyes; species Mixophyes fleayi. The sequence continues at coordinate 341,266,417 of NC_134404.1, read as the reverse complement.
GCCTATCCAGTCACTAGGAGCCAGTGACATCACTGAGAGTGCAGCCTATCCTGTCACTAGGAGCCAGTGACATCACTGAGAGTGCAGCCTATCCTGTCACTAGGAACCAGTGACATCACTGAGAGTGCAGCCTATCCCGTCACTAGGAACCAGTGACATCACTGAGAGTGCAGCCTATCCAGTCACTAGGAACCAGTGACATCACTGAGAGTGCAGCCTATCCAGTCACTAGGAACCAGTGACATCACTGAGAGTGCAGCCTATCCAGTCACTAGGAACCAGTGACATCACTGAGAGTGCAGCCTATCCAGTCACTAGGAACCAGTGACATCACTGAGAGTGCAGCCTATCCAGTCACTAGGAACCAGTGACATCACTGAGAGTGCAGCCTATCCCATCACTAGGAACCAGTGACATCACTAACAGGTTACTAATTATTGAGGACTTTTCATTTTTTGTCAATTCTTCGTGTAGGATGGAGGGGGGGAGGTATTAGACCAGCGCTGTTTGTTTTTTTAACAGACCTCACTTTCTGTACAAGCTGATAATGCAGAGATCACTCTGAACGATGTCACCACTCCCATCAGTAAATCATAGTTTCCTACTCTCCATAATTTCTGGGAGTCCTCCCGGGAGAACGAGGCAACCTCTTGGTTCCTAATTGTCAGAATAGTAAAGTGGCGCGGGGCGGGGCTCAGGATGTGAATCGTGTGCCATCGTGCCCCCGCCCCCTGCTGTAATTGGTCGGAAATCGTGATTGATATTTTGAATGTGAACCGTCGTGCCCCGCCCCCAACACGCCCACCTCCCCCTGATCTCCCGGAGGAGTCTTTGCCAATGTTGGCCAAGTATGCATTAAATGCCAGTGGTTTGTTTTTTTTTCTACTTCATTGAACTTCTCCAGCGCTAAGAATAAGTGGTAGATATCTGTAGCACTTTATAGGTCTGTGCGGGATGAGTCCCACTCGTCTTAAGCCGAGTACACAATAATGTACTCTTACTTCAGATGTGATTTCTGTAACGATTTTCACCAACGACTGAAAGTCCCGATGATCATTCAGATTCCTGTGTACACACCGACACCATTTACCTTCACATCTGTGATCTTCTTCTCTATAACCATCTGCTGATAAGATGGTGACTCTGTACACACTACATATATCTGCTTACACTGCTGGTGGTGGGTGTGTGCACACTGCCACATTTACCTGACATTGGTGATTGTGATTTTTAGGTAGTTAAGAAAACCAGATCAACAAATGCGATGTATTTTCATAGGATAAAGACGGTGGGAGCTCCTGCCATATCTGACGGCTGTTTATCGTGTGATCTGCATGATAATTGCATAGGTGTGTACCCAGCTTTACATAACGCTGATTGTGTAGTCTGCATTCTGGTGTCACTAGTTTGTGTCCTCTCAGAGCACCAAGAGATTCCTCAGCTGGACCTGAAACACTGGGAAACTATTTTCACTCTATACAGCGACGGTCCCTGTATACATCTCTGGGGTGTAGTATTCAGGGCAGTCGGATACGTCTGAGTCCATATTCCAGTATTCTGCTCTCAGGACAGGGAAGGTGGCCGCGGTCTCAGGATTATTCTGTAGGCAGCGGATGGAATGAATTACAGACCTATTCTGACCCTGTATCTGTAACACCGGTTCAGGCCACTGTTGACTTACCGCTGTTGTAGAAGCATACTGGGATTTGTAGTTCCACAAACAGCTGGCGTGCCACTGGGTTCCGAGGTTGTGATAGAGGCAGTTGGAGAGACGCCATGTCTGTCACGCATGAGCCACAGGGTGAGGATAGCCCTGTGTGTACTGGGGGCAGGATAGCCCTGTGTGTACTGGGGGCAGGATAGCCCTGTGTGTACTGGGGGCAGGATAGCCCTGTGTGTACTGGGGGCAGGATAGCCCTGTCATTATGTCATAAGACCTGATTCACTACTGTGCGCGCTGGGTCTCAATGTAAAACCTACAGAGCAGTGACCGTGTCCGGTGCACAGTGAGGAGCACCAGCTGCAGATATTGTACGGTTGCTCTGGGCTGGATGACTATAGAGGCGTGAGATAGATGTAATCCTCAGGGTGAGGTGACACAATCCAGCTCTGCTCCTGTTCTGCAGCTTTCAGTGCCAGATACATTGTGTCTGCATCGTTCTACACCGCACAGTGATGTAACCAATGTCTGTGTGTAGTTTAATCCTCACAAGTAACTCCCTGAAACCCCTGCTGGCTCCAAGCATGGGAAATGTGTGTGTGTGTATGTGTGTGTGTGTGTATGTATATATATATATATATATATATTATTATTTTTTTTATTATTATATCCACAATAGATGGAATGCAGGAAAGTGTTGATATGTCACAACATAACGTATATATACATTTGTGCTTAAATGAAGCAGACTTTGGGCACTTCTACTGACACTAACGTTTAGCCGTGTATGACATTGTATGAAAGAGGCGTGCTCCTGAGTGTGTAGGTGCCAGGATGGGGCAGATGAGACACTTTTAGTCCCCTCTCCCCATTACCTGCACTAGATTTATTTTTTTTGTATCCAGTGATGCAATGACCTAGCTCCACCTCCTTTCAGTGATGTCATCCTTCACCCTTTGATGTCATCATTCCGCCCCCCCCACCACCATCACCTCCACTAAATGCCAATGGAAGACTTTTAAGTACAATAAGTGGGACACGTCTTTAGCGCTTTATGGGCACGTGTGCTCAAGTATTACATGTAGAACAGTAGTTCTATAGAATATATTATGATATCTAAATTATTAAACCGGCATCCAGTCAGCGGAAGCGACAACCTGAGACTCCTCCTCCTCCTGGAGAAACCTCAGAAGCACTCGCTGGAGTTGGGCGCTTACAGAATGTAGGGGGCATGAGACCCCCAGGAGTTCTGATAGTTGGGGGGGAGGGGGGTGGTTATTAAATGAATAAACGTCGAGCAAAGTTCTTCTTCTTTATCTTGCAGCACTGACAATTTTACACCAACTCTGGGTGTTTTAGGGGGTGCTCGAGGAATATAAAGGTGTCTGTTTATCAAAGCCCAGGAGCCTGGTGGACAATACAATGCCGGCTGGTGCCTGTATTATGGGCATCCTGTCTATGGATGGGGGGAATGTCTTCATTATCTCCTTATACGTTCCTGCTGGCTCTATCTGACTGGCTCTTGGATTCTGTGTCTTGTCCCTCGTTGTAAGGATAGTGCCACAGATGAATGCATATAAATCCTCTTACACGTGTGTGTGTGTGTATATATATATATATATATATATTAGTGCAGCAATGCACAGAGGAGTCTCAGCATAACTGAGGATAATTAAATCTTGTATCCTTGAAATGTTCCCTCTTCATGTGTCCTTAGTTCCCCTCTTACTGAGTCCTGTGACCCCTTTGATTCCTCCTCTGCTCTCTCACATGACCGTTCTCCACGGCGGCTCCTATAACACAATGACACGGCATTAGACAGAGATCCGCATCCTGTGCAGACTGTAAACTGCTCCGAGATTTAACAGATAATAAAATAACTTGAATCCACCTAGTTTTACTTTTTCTGTTCAGGATTAATTTCATGTCATTTCTGTGTCTAATTTAGTTTCTGCCACTTTCTGAATAAATCTTCATCCTCAGAGAATCTCTGTATTCTCATGCGGTGTTATTATGTATTATTACGTACATATAAGCTGTACATACAGGTGGAGCAGAGTGTATTGCAGAGATCCGCACACTGTAGCATATTTCAGTTTAATTTCAATGGTCATATGTGTTACTGAACATTACTGGTCATATATGTTACTGAACATTACTGGTCATATGTGTTACTGAACATTACTGGTCATATGTGTTACTGAACGATAACGGACCTTATAGGGTCTAATTTCCTTTCTATCTGTTCTGTTCTGTTTTGTTGCTGATTGCAGTATAAGTAATGTCAGTGATTTCTTTGTTTAAATAAACTACTCGAGGTGTAAATCTGCCCCAACTAATGTAATTAATGCTGAAACCTCCTTATCAGCCCACAAAACCCAACGTGGCCGCTCTCGTTCACAATGCTCCGTTACTGTACAGCTAATGTGTACCCCGCTGTCTGTGTTTTCACAGAGCAGTCCTGATTTGTGGTGTGGAGATATCACTGAGGACGGGGAAACGGGTTTACGTGCTAGAGTGTAAGCTTGCGTGCAAGGCCCTCCTACCTGAACTTCTGTCTGTTAATCCCCAGTTTAGTTTTATAATTCCCATTCGTATAGCGGATGCTGTATATATAAAAGGTAATAACAGTCTGATGATGATCATTATATAGAGGTGGGACCTAGGTCAGTAATTCTCTATAAGAGGTCTATGTGGGATCAGCCATAAACCTGGAGAAAACAGATAATTTCTCCGGAGAATCGCACAGTGTATGAAGGGGTTAACGCAGGAGATATCACAGCTGCATAAATCTACTTTTCCTGGGTCACCACGGTCCCCGTAGAACTGTACAGGGATTGTGATGTTGGTAATTTACTAAGCAGCGCTTTCCGCTATAAGCTAACGCCATCCCAGGATGGTGTTATCTTGTCTCTAGGGGTTCACATGACCCCCCTCCCTCTGCCGGGTCAAAATCTACACATATGTGTGATCTTTAGTCGCCCCTGCTCAGTTCAGATTCGTTATTCGCCCTGTGCGGCCGCAGTGTAATAATCAGCAGCAATATTTCAGTATGTACGGCAGCGATTTGCAGCTGGACACCGCACTAGGGGGCATATTTAAGAAAGCACGATAGTGCTTTTAACGGGTCATTAAGGTGCCTCCTGTCCTCCGCAAATTTATTAAGGGGGCATCGCAGCAGATATCATGGATATCTGCTGCTTTGCACTCCTCTTCGTTTTTGGGAGCAGTCACCATTCAACAGAATGGTGACTGCTCCTGGCCGCAATCTAACAAGTCCCGAAAAAACATTTTTTTCGGGAACTTGTCATGTTGCTGAAGCTGGCGTACATCATCGGAATGGAAGAAATCTAATGCTGTCAGCTCTGCTCCGAAGAGCAGAGCTGGACAGCGCATGTGTGGAGGGATCACATGATCCCTCCCTGTCACTCAGCGCTCTCTCTCTGCAACTATCGTTGCAGAGACAGAGAGGGGATCTGTGTGCGCATGTCCAGTTCTTGGAACTGGACATGCGCAATTGAAGAATGAAAAGAACGAGGAGAAGACCCGGAGGCAGCGCTTCCGAAGAGGGGGGTAAGTATGATTTTTTACATCACAGAAACAGCAGTTTTTCGGAACTGCTGTTTCTGTGCAGGGCTGTACATAAATGTGAGAAATGGTTCAATCCTTATCATTGCGATAAGGATTGAAAACTACTTTTCACTTTATGTGAATATTGATATATGTGCCCCTAGGTTAACTAATAGACCCCTAAGTATTGTGTGTGTTTACTGATCCCGTCACGTGTGGTTTGTGCGTCCGAAACCCTCTTCAAACGCGACCTTTAGATCCGTCCAGCTCACTGTAATGTGCTGCTGTTAAATATTCTCTCGCTCCTGCTCGGTCACTTTGCTGTCTGTAGATAAGGGCCTCAGCGTAGAGCAGTGTGCGCTCACAGACTGCGCAGTGTGACTTATAGTGCGACTGAGGGGAGGTTACATTATATTGTGATATATATCGGTGTGAGATCCACAGACCCCGCTCCTCTGTCACCAGAATCTGCTCCGTTCTCCGCATCGTACCTTCAGTATTACTGCTGCTGTGATATAATATCTGAGGGGGAGATGGGATGTTCTACATGGGCTGTAACTAAGTGGATTAAACTGTGATTTGTAGGTAAATTAATTGCTTTAAAAGATTCCTGCACACACTAAACACTGGGATATTTATATAGAGTTATTTAAAATCATTTCTATTAGACTCATGATAAAGTCTTAGCGTTGGGGGTAAAACATTTGCCTCAGATGACCCCGCACGGCTCTGATTAAACTTTGCTCTAATACTGATATTAAGGAGGGTTTCGGTTGTTTTATTTTAGTAGAAAGAAATAAACGAGGTTCTCCCTGGATTCATCAGGCTCGAGAGAGCGTTTAGTTGCGTTTAGTCGATCCTCTACACCCGTGTTTCCCAAACCCAGTCCTTAGGGACCCCTGGCAGGGCAGGTTTTCCAGGTGACCAGGGAAATAATTATACCAGCTGTGGATTTATTATTAATTTTTATTTATAGGGCGCCACAAAGTATCCGTAGCGCCGTACAAGGACAAACAATGGCACAGTACAAGTAACAGTAAGCACTATAACTCTGGGGGCTCAGGCACAGCATGAAAGAGAGGGAGGGAGGGGAAAAGTGAGTACAGGCAGGTAACTATTGCCCAAGAGGGTGGGCACGGATGACAGGTTGAGAGTCACTGAGGGGAGCGGAGAGGAGACAGAGGGCAGAGGGACCGAGAGGAGGTGAGCAGAGTAGCTGGAGAGCGCAGTTAAAAGTGATGGAAACAGAAGGTAGGAGAGCCCTGCCCAAAGGAGCGAACAATCTAAAGGGAGGGGAAGACAGACAGACACATGGATGAGACGGAGAAACGGAGACGGAGTCGAGGAAGGGGGAGAAGGGCAGAAGGGAAGAGAGAGAGAGGTAGCCGACCGGTGGGAGTTTAGGCATGAGACTGGAAGGCTTTTAGGAAAAGGTGGGTTTTTAATGTTCGTTTGAAAGAGGACAGATTAGGGATGTGTTACATTGTATCAGGCAGTAATAAATACACCTGTGCTCCAGCAAGGAGATATGTAAAAACTGCACTGCTAGGGGGTCCTAAGGACCAGATTGAAGAAACACTGCTCTAGACTGCAAGCTCTTGAGCACCAGGTCCTTTCTTCTCCTGTCTCACATCCGCACTTTCTTTGTCTGCCTGGTTTGTTCCTGTCTTGTGTCCTGTTCTATTTCATGTATGATTTTAGTTTAATCTTTTACGCTCCTGGCCCCCAGAGCGACATAACTAGGCAGACATGAAGCTGAGTGCATTCCAACCACGTCCGCGCGCCTTTGCCACCTCCGAGGGCTCCGCCCCTTCTTACACACGGGCCCAGTCCATTCATAAGAGGCCGCCCTATTGCAAAAGAGGAGAAAATAAAAACGCAGAGGATTTTGCAACAATTGTCTACAAATATAAACCGCGATTACTGATAGAACATTGTATTAGACATTTTTTTATAAAAAAAAAATGTTAAATTGAAGCAGATACAATATAACCCAAGAATTAAACTTTTATTTTAAAACTTGTTATTAGAGCCGTCTAGTAATAGATTGGATGCTGAATTACAAGAGGTCTCCAGTCTCCGCTGTTGCTGATTGGTGGCTGATGTAATTATGCGTGTCCAAGGTGTGGAGTAAATGCTAAGAGGAGAAGTAATTCTGTTTCTCTACTAGAGTGCGAGATGTATCCTGGTAAACAGTCTTCTGTACCACACTGCCCCTAACAGGGTAATTCAGTTATAGGACCACAATGGTGATGTGCGCTGGACTTTCACAGAAATATAACAATGTGCAGTGAGCAATTTTTGAAATATTTTTTATCTTTTCAGTACAGCTTATCAAAATACTTGGGGTTGTTTCACACAGGCTGCACTTCATGTGACTGGTCATATAACTGGCCCCACACAGGCTGCGCTTCATGTGACTGGTCATGTGACAGGCCCCACACAGGCTGCGCTACATGTGACTGGCCCCACACAGGCTGCACTTCATGTGACTGGTCATGTGATAGGCCCCACACAGGCTGCGCTACATGTGACTGGTCATGTGACTGGCCCCACACAGGCTGCGCTACATGTGACTGGCCCCACACAGGCTGCGCTACATGTGACTGTCTGGTTACCACTTATGAAATGCTGAGATAAATGATCATTATCCTGTAGTTTCAGGGCAGTTTCGGTGTTTACCACGATGTACATCAGTGTTTTGCAGCGATGCTCTCGGTGAGGCTGACTGTACTTGTTCTCATTGTTTTTGTTTTAAAAAAACAAATCCCTGGCATTAAATTTTCCCCGAGGACACTTTTACTGTTGTCTCAGAGATCTGTTGTTTGTTTTCTGTGTTACACCCTGTTTTGTTCTTGCTAATTTGGCGTAACCGGTATGAGTACAAGGACTGGTCTCGGGTCTGTGAACAGGTCAATGGAGAATCACAGGGAGATGTGGTGCTCTGCGCCAGGCTCGGGTGGGGACGCGTTGCTCTGCGCCAGGCTCGGGTAGGGACGCGTCGCTCTGCGCCAGGTTCGGGTGGGGACGCGTTGCTCTGCGCCAGGCTCGGGTGGGGACGCGTTGCTCTGCGCCAGGCTAGGTGGGGACGCGTTGCTCTGCGCCAGGCTCGGGTGGGGACGCGTTGCTCTGCGCCAGGCTCGGGTGGGGACGCGTTGCTCTGCGCCAGGCTCGGGTGGGGACGCGTTGCTCTGCGCCAGGCTCGGGTGGGGACGCGTTGCTCTGCGCCAGGCTCGGGTGGGGACGCGTTGCTCTGCGCCAGGCTCGGGTGGGGACGCGTTGCTCTGCGCCAGGCTCGGGTGGGGACGCGTTGCTCTGCGCCAGGCTCGGGTGGGGACGCGTTGCTCTGCGCCAGGCTCTGGTGGGGACGCGTTGCTCTGCGCCAGGCTCGGGTGGGGACGCGTTGCTCTGCGCCAGGCTCTGGTGGGGACGCGTTGCTCTGCGCCAGGCTCTGGTGGGGACGCGTTGCTCTGCGCCAGGCTCTGGTGGGGACGCGTTGCTCTGCGCCAGGCTAGGTGGGGACGCGTTGCTCTGCGCCAGGCTCGGGTGGGGACGCGTTGCTCTGCGCCAGGCTCGGGTGGGGACGCGTTGCTCTGCGCCAGGCTCGGGTGGGGACGCGTTGCTCTGCGCCAGGCTCGGGTGGGGACGCGTTGCTCTGCGCCAGGCTCGGGTGGGGACGCGTTGCTCTGCGCCAGGCTCGGGTGGGGACGCGTTGCTCTGCGCCAGGCTCGGGTGGGGACGCGTTGCTCTGCGCCAGGCTAGGTGGGGACGCGTTGCTCTGCGCCAGGCTAGGTGGGGACGCGTTGCTCTGCGCCAGGCTCGGGTGGGGACGCGTTGCTCTGCGCCAGGCTAGGTGGGGACGCGTTGCTCTGCGCCAGGCTAGGTGGGGACGCGTTGCTCTGCGCCAGGCTCGGGTGGGGACGCGTTGCTCTGCGCCAGGCTCGGGTGGGGACGCGTTGCCAGGCCACACACATCAGCTGTCAATTTTCTATTAAAAGATCTTTTCACAAAACAATCTTGTACACAGAGCTATAATTGTAAGATGTCTGTAATGTGATCTTTGTGAGTGACATCATTATATTACACCACTCCCGGGGTACAGGGCGCAGGTAGTTTGGGGTGAATGCTCTGTGACGAGGGTGCGCTCAGGGGTCAGTGCTGGTATAATGTTACAAGGAGCGTCTGCTGCTGTTTATCAAGCAGTTGTGTAATATCACAGTGACTAATGTTACACAACTGCTTGATAAATAGATGCAGTAGAAACGCCCCCCCCTGCATTGAGCTGCTCTCTGCTTCTACATTTATTGTATACAAGAGCTGGAAGCTACAACTACCCCCAAAGCTCTGATTGGCCGCTGGGGTCATAAGACCTATTTATGTATCAACAAATTGGGATAATCAGAAAATGGTTCCCTGACCCACAGAGCTTACAATCTAACTGGAGTTGGAGGCATAGACTGACACATAGGTAGAATATGGTGATTATTATGTGGAAGCAGCCACCATGGAGGAGCTCAGAGGGCGACGCTGGTTAGTATGTGATCTCTCAGCATTGTTGTCTCTGTCTCCTCAGGGTTTGTCGCTGGCGGAGAGGAAGAGGTTTATCCAGGATTCTCCGCTGCCGTTCTCCTCCTTCCTGACGGACAGCTTCGGCCGGAAGCACAACTATCTGAGGATCTCGCTGACCGAGAAGTGTAACCTCCGATGTGAGTACAGCCCCAGTCATCCTCCTTACACAGGGGCCCCCCAGGCCGGTCCTATAGTGGGGTACATCGGGCTAGGGCACTGGGCCACCTGCAGTTCTTTCCTTTAAAATGTTGTCTTGCCCCCGGGCTAAAATTTGCCAGCCCTCCCTGACCTTACATTAGCCAAGTGCCCGTTACATCTACAGTTAGAGCAGAGTTTATTACAGCATACTTCACAGTGTATTGGGGGGACGCTGTCTACGTGATTTGTAGGTCACTATTGGGGTGACACGGTGTGTGCGTTGGGGTGACGCTGTGTATGTTTTCTAGGTCACTATTGGGGTGACACGGTGTGTGCGTTGGGGTGATGCTGGGTGTGTTTTGTAGGTCAGTATCGGGGTGACACGGTGTGTGCGTTGGGGTGATGCTGTGTATGTTTTCTAGGTCACTATTGGGGTGACACGGTGTGTGCGTTGGGGTAACGCTGTGTATGTTTCGTAGGTCAGTATTGGGGGTGACACGGTGTGTGCGTTGGGGTGACGCTGTGTATGTTTTCTAGGTCAGTATTGGGGTGACACGGTGTGTGCGTTGGGGTGATGCTGTGTATGTTTTGTAGGTCACTATTGGGGTGACACGGTGTGTGCGTTGGGGTGACGCTGTGTATGTTTTCTAGGTCAGTATTGGGGTGACACGGTGTGTGCGTTGGGGTGATGCTGGGTGTGTTTTGTAGGTCACTATTGGGGTGACACGGTGTGTGCGTTGGGGTGACGCTGTGTATGTTTCGTAGGTCAGTATTGGGGTGACACGGTGTGTGCGTTGGGGTGACGCTGTGTATGTTTTCTAGGTCAGTATTGGGGTGACACGGTGTGTGCGTTGGGGTGACGCTGTGTATGTTTCGTAGGTCAGTATTGGGGTGACACGGTGTGTGCGTTGGGGTGACGCTGTGTATGTTTTCTAGGTCAGTATTGGGGTGACACGGTGTGTCCGTTGGGGTGACGCTGTGTATGTTTTGTAGGTCGGTATTGGGGGTGACACGGTGTGTGCGTTGGGGTGACGCTGTGTATGTTTTGTAGGTCGGTATTGGGGGTGACACGGTGTGTGCGTTGGGGTGACGCTGTGTATGTTTTGTAGGTCAGTATTGGGGGTGAAACGGTGTGTGCGTTGGGGTGACGCTGTATGTTTTGTAGGTCAGTATTGGGGGTGAAACGGTGTGTGCGTTGGGGTGACGCTGTGTATGTTTTGTAGGTCAGTATCGGGGTGACACGGTGTGTGCGTTGGGATGATGCTGTGTATGTTTTCTAGGTCAGTATTGGGGGTGACACGGTGTGTCCGTTGGGGTGACGCTGTGTATGTTTTGTAGGTCGGTATTGGGGGTGACACGGTGTGTGCGTTGGGGTGACGCTGTGTATGTTTTGTAGGTCGGTATTGGGGGTGACACGGTGTGTGCGTTGGGGTGACGCTGTGTATGTTTTGTAGGTCGGTATTGGGGGTGACACGGTGTGTGCGTTGGGGTGACGCTGTATGTTTTGTAGGTCAGTATTGGGGGTGAAACGGTGTGTGCGTTGGGGTGACGCTGTATGTTTTGTAGGTCAGTATTGGGGGTGAAACGGTGTGTGCGTTGGGGTGACGCTGTGTATGTTTTGTAGGTCAGTATCGGGGTGACACGGTGTGTGCGTTGGGGTGACGCTGTGTATGTTTTGTAGGTCAGTATTGGGGTGACACGGTGTGTGCGTTGGGGTGACGCTGTGTATGTTTTCTAGGTCAGTATTGGGGGTGACACGTTGTGTGCGTTGGGATGATGCTGTGTATGTTTCGTAGGTCAGTATTGGGGGTGAAACGGTGTGTGCGTTGGGGTGACGCTGTGTATGTTTCGTAGGTCAGTATTGGGGTGACACTGTGTGTGCGTTGGGGTGATGCTGGGTGTGTTTTGTAGGTCACTATTGGGGTGACACGGTGTGTGCGTTGGGGTGACGCTGTGTATGTTTCGTAGGTCAGTATTGGGGTGACACGGTGTGTGCGTTGGGGTGACGCTGTGTATGTTTTCTAGGTCAGTATTGGGGTGACACGGTGTGTGCGTTGGGGTGACGCTGTGTATGTTTTGTAGGTCACTATTGGGGTGACACGGTGTGTCCGTTGGGGTGACGCTGTGTATGTTTTGTAGGTCGGTATTGGGGGTGACACGGTGTGTGCGTTGGGGTGACGCTGTGTATGTTTTGTAGGTCGGTATTGGGGGTGACACGGTGTGTGCGTTGGGGTGACGCTGTATGTTTTGTAGGTCAGTATTGGGGGTGAAACGGTGTGTGCGTTGGGGTGACGCTGTATGTTTTGTAGGTCAGTATTGGGGGTGAAACGGTGTGTGCGTTGGGGTGACGCTGTATGTTTTGTAGGTCAGTATTGGGGGTGAAACGGTGTGTGCGTTGGGGTGACGCTGTGTATGTTTTGTAGGTCAGTATCGGGGTGACACGGTGTGTGCGTTGGGATGATGCTGTGTATGTTTCGTAGGTCAGTATTGGGGGTGAAACGGTGTGTGCGTTGGGGTGACGCTGTGTATGTTTTGTAGGTCAGTATTGGGGTGACACGGTGTGTGCGTTGGGGTGACGCTGTGTATGTTTTGTAGGTCAGTATTGGGGTGACCCGGTGTGTGCGTTGGGGTGACGCTGTATGTTTTCTAGGTCAGTATTGGGGGTGACAAGGTGTGTGCGTTGGGATGATGCTGTGTATGTTTTCTAGGTCAGTATTGGGGTGACACGGTGTGTGCGTTGGGGTGACGCTGTGTATGTCTTGTAGGTCAGTATTGGGGTGACACGGTGTGTGCGTTGGGGTGACGCTGTGTATGTCTTGTAGGTCAGTATTGGGGTGACACGGTGTGTGCGTTGGGGTGACGCTGTGTATGTTTTGTAGGTCGGTATTGGGGGTGACACGGTGTGTGCGTTGGGGTAACGCTGTATGTTTTCTAGGTCAGTATTGGGGTGACACGGTGTGTGCGTTGGGGTGACGCTGTGTATGTTTTGTAGGTCACTATTGGGGTGACACGGTGTGTGCGTTGGGGTGACGCTGTGTATGTTTTGTAGGTCGGTATTGGGGGTGACACGGTGTGTGCGTTGGGGTGACGCTGTGTATGTTTTGTAGGTCAGTATTGGGGTGACCCGGTGTGTGCGTTGGGGTGACGCTATGTATGTTTTGTATGTCACTATTGGGGTGACACGGTGTGTGCGTTGGGGTGACGCTGTATGTTTTCTAGGTCAGTATTGGGGTGACACGGTGTGTGCGTTGGGGTGACGCTGTGTATGTTTTGTAGGTCACTATTGGGGTGACACGGTGTGTGCGTTGGGGTGACTCTGTGTATGTTTTCTAGGTCAGTATTGGGGTGACACGGTGTGTGCGTTGGGGTGACGCTGTGTATGTCTTGTAGGTCAGTATTGGGGTGACACGGTGTGTGCGTTGGGGTGACGCTGTGTATGTTTTGTAGGTCGGTATTGGGGGTGACACGGTGTGTGCGTTGGGGTGACGCTGTGTATGTCTTGTAGGTCAGTATTGGGGTGACACGGTGTGTGCGTTGGGGTGACGCTGTGTATGTTTTGTAGGTCGGTATTGGGGGTGACACGGTGTGTGCGTTGGGGTAATGCTGTATGTTTTCTAGGTCAGTATTGGGGTGACACGGTGTGTGCGTTGGGGTGACGCTGTGTATGTTTTGTAGATCGGTATTGGGGGTGACACGGTGTGTGCGTTGGGGTGACGCTGTGTATGTTTCGTAGGTCAGTATTGGGGGTGACACGGTGTGTGCGTTTGGGTAACGCTGTATGTTTTCTAGGTCAGTATTGGGGTGACACGGTGTGTGCGTTGGGGTGACGCTGTGTATGTTTTGTAGGTCGGTATTGGGGGTGACACGGTGTGTGCGTTGGGGTGACGCTGTGTATGTTTTGTAGGTCAGTATTGGGGTGACCCGGTGTGTGCGTTGGGGTGACGCTGTGTATGTTTCGTAGGTCGGTATTGGGGGTGACACGGTGTGTGCGTTGGGGTGACGCTGTGTATGTTTCGTAGGTCAGTATTGGGGGTGACACGGTGTGTGAGTGGGGGTGACGCTGTATGTTTTCTAGGTCAGTATTGGGGGTGACACGGTGTGTGCGTTGGGGTGACGCTGTATGTTTTCTAGGTCAGTATTGGGGGTGACACGGTGTGTGCGTTGGGGTGACGCTGTATGTTTTGTAGGTCAGTATTGGGGTGACAGGGTGTGTGCGTTGGGATGATGCTGTGTATGTCTTGTAGGTCAGTATTGGGGTGACACGGTGTGTGCGTTGGGGTGACGCTGTGTATGTTTTGTAGGTCAGTATTGGGGGTGACACGGTGTGTGCGTTGGGGTAACGCTGTATGTTTTCTAGGTCAGTATTCGGGTGACACGTTGTGTGCGTTGGGGTGACGCTGTGTATGTTTTGTAGGTCGGTATTGGGGGTGACACGGTGTTTGCGTTGGGGTGACGCTGTGTATGTTTTGTAGGTCAGTATTGGGGGTGACACGGTGTGTGCGTTGGGGTGACGCTGTGTATGTTTTCTAGGTCAGTATTGGGGTGACACGGTGTGTGCGTTGGGATGATGCTGTGTATGTCTTGTAGGTCAGTATTGGGGTGACACGGTGTGTGCGTTGGGGTGACGCTGTGTATGTTTTGTAGGTCAGTATTGGGGGTGACACGGTGTGTGCGTTGGGGTAACGCTGTATGTTTTCTAGGTCAGTATTCGGGTGACACGTTGTGTGCGTTGGGGTGACGCTGTGTATGTTTTGTAGGTCGGTATTGGGGGTGACACGGTGTGTGCGTTGGGATGATGCTGTGTATGTCTTGTAGGTCAGTATTGGGGTGACACGGTGTGTGCGTTGGGGTGACGCTGTGTATGTTTTGTAGGTCGGTATTGGGGGTGACACGGTGTGTGCGTTGGGGTGACGCTGTGTATGTTTCGTAGGTCAGTATTGGGGGTGACACGGTGTGTGCGTTTGGGTAACGCTGTATGTTTTCTAGGTCAGTATTGGGGTGACACGGTGTGTGCGTTGGGGTGACGCTGTGTATGTTTTGTAGGTCGGTATTGGGGGTGACACGGTGTGTGCGTTGGGGTGACGCTGTGTATGTTTTGTAGGTCAGTATTGGGGTGACCCGGTGTGTGCGTTGGGGTGACGCTGTGTATGTTTCGTAGGTCGGTATTGGGGGTGACACGGTGTGTGCGTTGGGGTGACGCTGTGTATGTTTCGTAGGTCAGTATTGGGGGTGACACGGTGTGTGAGTGGGGGTGACGCTGTGTATGTTTTGTAGGTCAGTATTCGGGTGACCCGGTGTGTGCGTTGGGGTGACGCTGTATATGTTTTCTAGGTCAGTATTCGGGTGACACGTTGTGTGCGTTGGGGTGACGCTGTGTATGTTTTGTAGGTCAGTATTGGGGTGACACGGTGTGTGCGTTGGGATGATGCTGTGTATGTCTTGTAGGTCAGTATTGGGGTGACACGGTGTGTGCGTTGGGGTGACGCTGTGTATGTTTTGTAGGTCAGTATTGGGGTGACACGGTGTGTGCGTTGGGGTGACGCTGTATGTTTTGTAGGTCAGTATTGGGGTGACACGGTGTGTGCGTTGGGGTGACGCTGTATGTTTTCTAGGTCAGTATTGGGGTGACACGTGTGTGCGTTGGGGTGACGCTGTGTATGTTTTGTAGGTCGGTATTGGGGTGACACGGTGTGTGCGTTGGGATGATGCTGTGTATGTTTTGTAGGTCAGTATTGGGGTGACACGGTGTGTGCGTTGGGGTAACGCTGTATGTTTTCTAGGTCAGTATTGGGGTGACACGGTGTGTGCGTTGGGGTGATTCTGTGTATGTTTTGTAGGTCGGTATTGGGGTGACACGGTGTGTGCGTTGGGATGATGCTGTGTATGTTTTGTAGGTCAGTATTGGGGTGACACGGTGTGTGCGTTGGGGTAACGCTGTATGTTTTGTAGGTCAGTATTGGGGTGACACGTTGTGTGCGTTGGGGTGACGCTGTATGTTTTGTAGGTCAGTATTCGGGTGACACGGTGTGTGCGTTGGGGTGACGCTGTGTATGTTTTGTAGGTCAGTATTCGGGTGACACGGTGTGTGCGTTGGGGTGACGCTGTGTATGTTTTCTAGGTCAGTATTGGGGGTGACACGGTGTGTGTGTTGGGGTGACGCTGTAAGTTTTCTAGGTCAGTATTGGGGGTGACACGGTGTGTGTGTTGGGGTGACGCTGTATGTTTTCTAGGTCAGTATTGGGGGTGACACGGTGTGTGCGTTGGGGTGACGCTGTATGTTTTCTAGGTCAGTATTGGGGGTGACACGGTGTGTGCGTTGGGGTGACGCTGTGTATGTTTTCTAGGTCAGTATTGGGGGTGACACGGTGTGTGTGTTGGGGTGACGCTGTATGTTTTCTAGGTCAGTATTGGGGGTGACACGGTGTGTGTGTTGGGGTGACGCTGTATGTTTTCTAGGTCAGTATTGGGGGTGACACGGTGTGTGTGTTGGGGTGACGCTGTATGTTTTCTAGGTCAGTATTGGGGGTGACACGTTGTGTGCGTTGGGGTGACGCTGTATGTTTTCTAGGTCAGTATTGGGGGTGACACGGTGTGTGTGTTGGGGTGACGCTGTATGTTTTCTAGGTCAGTATTCGGGTGACACGTTGTGTGCGTTGGGGTGACGCTGTGTATGTTTTGTAGGTCGGTATTGGGGGTGACACGGTGTGTGCGTTGGGATGATGCTGTGTATGTTTTGTAGGTCAGTATTGGGGTGACACGGTGTGTGCGTTGGGATGATGCTGTGTATGTTTTGTAGGTCAGTATTGGGGTGACACGGTGTGTGCGTTGGGGTAACGCTGTATGTTTTCTAGGTCAGTATTGGGGTGACACGGTGTGTGCGTTGGGGTGATTCTGTGTATGTTTTGTAGGTCGGTATTGGGGTGACACGGTGTGTGCGTTGGGGTGACGCTGTGTATGTTTTCTAGGTCAGTATTGGGGGTGACACGGTGTGTGCGTTGGGGTGACGCTGTGTATGTTTTGTAGGTCGGTATTGGGGTGACACGGTGTGTGCGTTGGGATGATGCTGTGTATGTTTTGTAGGTCAGTATTGGGGTGACACGGTGTGTGCGTTGGGGTAACGCTGTATGTTTTGTAGGTCAGTATTGGGGTGACACGTTGTGTGCGTTGGGGTGACGCTGTATGTTTTGTAGGTCAGTATTCGGGTGACACGGTGTGTGCGTTGGGGTGACGCTGTGTATGTTTTGTAGGTCAGTATTCGGGTGACACGGTGTGTGCGTTGGGGTGACGCTGTGTATGTTTTCTAGGTCAGTATTGGGGGTGACACGGTGTGTGTGTTGGGGTGACGCTGTATGTTTTCTAGGTCAGTATTGGGGGTGACACGGTGTGTGCGTTGGGGTGACGCTGTATGTTTTCTAGGTCAGTATTGGGGGTGACACGGTGTGTGCGTTGGGGTGACGCTGTGTATGTTTTCTAGGTCAGTATTGGGGGTGACACGGTGTGTGTGTTGGGGTGACGCTGTATGTTTTCTAGGTCAGTATTGGGGGTGACACGGTGTGTGTGTTGGGGTGACGCTGTATGTTTTCTAGGTCAGTATTGGGGGTGACACGGTGTGTGTGTTGGGGTGACGCTGTATGTTTTCTAGGTCAGTATTGGGGGTGACACGTTGTGTGCGTTGGGGTGACGCTGTATGTTTTCTAGGTCAGTATTGGGGGTGACACGGTGTGTGTGTTGGGGTGACGCTGTATGTTTTCTAGGTCAGTATTGGGGGTGACACGGTGTGTGTGTTGGGGTGACGCTGTATGTTTTCTAGGTCAGTATTAGGGGTGACACGGTGTGTGCGTTGGGGTGATGCTGTGTATGTTTTGTAGGTCACTATTGGGGTGACACGGTGTGTGCGTTGGGGTGACTCTGTGTATGTTTTCTAGGTCAGTATTGGGGTGACACGGTGTGTGCGTTGGGGTGACGCTGTGTATGTCTTGTAGGTCAGTATTGGGGTGACACGGTGTGTGCGTTGGGGTGACGCTGTGTATGTTTTGTAGGTCGGTATTGGGGGTGACACGGTGTGTGCGTTAAGGTGACGCTGTGTATGTCTTGTAGGTCAGTATTGGGGTGACACGGTGTGTGCGTTGGGGTGACGCTGTGTATGTTTTGTAGGTCGGTATTGGGGGTGACACGGTGTGTGCGTTGGGGTGACGCTGTGTATGTCTTGTAGGTCAGTATTGGGGTGACACGGTGTGTGCGTTGGGGTGACGCTGTGTATGTTTTGTAGGTCGGTATTGGGGGTGACACGGTGTGTGCGTTAAGGTGACGCTGTGTATGTCTTGTAGGTCAGTATTGGGGTGACACGGTGTGTGCGTTGGGGTGACGCTGTGTATGTTTTGTAGGTCGGTATTGGGGGTGACACGGTGTGTGCGTTGGGGTGACGCTGTGTATGTTTTGTAGGTCGGTATTGGGGGTGACACGGTGTGTGCGTTGGGGTAACGCTGTATGTTTTCTAGGTCAGTATTGGGGTGACACGGTGTGTGCGTTGGGGTGACGCTGTGTATGTTTTGTAGATCGGTATTGGGGGTGACACGGTGTGTGCGTTGGGGTGACGCTGTGTATGTTTCGTAGGTCAGTATTGGGGGTGACACGGTGTGTGCGTTGGGGTGACGCTGTGTATGTTTTGTAGATCGGTATTGGGGGTGACACGGTGTGTGCGTTAAGGTGACGCTGTGTATGTCTTGTAGGTCAGTATTGGGGTGACACGGTGTGTGCGTTGGGGTGACGCTGTGTATGTTTTGTAGGTCGGTATTGGGGGTGACACGGTGTGTGCGTTTGGGTAACGCTGTATGTTTTCTAGGTCAGTATTGGGGTGACACGGTGTGTGCGTTGGGGTGATTCTGTGTGTGTTTTGTAGGTCGGTATTGGGGGTGACACGGTGTGTGCGTTGGGGTGACGCTGTGTATGTTTTGTAGGTCACTATTGGGGTGACACGGTGTGTGCGTTGGGGTGACGCTGTGTATGTTTTGTAGGTCGGTATTGGGGGTGACACGGTGTGTGCGTTGGGGTGACGCTGTGTATGTTTTGTAGGTCAGTATTGGGGTGACCCGGTGTGTGCGTTGGGGTGACGCTGTGTATGTTTCGTAGGTCGGTATTGGGGGTGACACGGTGTGTGCGTTGGGGTGACGCTGTGTATGTTTCGTAGGTCAGTATTGGGGGTGACACGGTGTGTGAGTTGGGGTGACGCTGTGTATGTTTTGTAGGTCAGTATTCGGGTGACCCGGTGTGTGCGTTGGGGTGACGCTGTATATGTTTTCTAGGTCAGTATTCGGGTGACACGGTGTGTGCGTTGGGGTGACGCTGTGTATGTTTTGTAGGTCGGTATTGGGGGTGACACGGTGTGTGCGTTGGGATGATGCTGTGTATGTTTTGTAGGTCAGTATTGGGGTGACACGGTGTGTGCGTTGGGGTGACGCTGTATGTTTTCTAGGTCAGTATTGGGGTGACACGTGTGTGCGTTGGGGTGACGCTGTGTATGTTTTGTAGGTCGGTATTGGGGTGACACGGTGTGTGCGTTGGGGTGACGCTGTATGTTTTCTAGGTCAGTATTGGGGTGACACGTGTGTGCGTTGGGATGATGCTGTATGTTTTGTAGGTCAGTATTGGGGTGACACGGTGTGTGCGTTGGGGTAACGCTGTATGTTTTCTAGGTCAGTATTGGGGTGACACGGTGTGTGTGTTGGGATGATGCTGTGTATGTTTTGTAGGTCAGTATTGGGGTGACACGGTGTGTGCGTTGGGGTAACGCTGTATGTTTTCTAGGTCAGTATTGGGGTGACACGGTGTGTGCGTTGGGGTGATTCTGTGTATGTTTTGTAGGTCGGTATTGGGGTGACACGGTGTGTGCGTTGGGGTGACGCTGTGTATGTTTTGTAGGTCGGTATTGGGGTGACACGGTGTGTGCGTTGGGATGATGCTGTGTATGTTTTGTAGGTCAGTATTGGGGTGACACGGTGTGTGCGTTGGGGTAACGCTGTATGTTTTGTAGGTCAGTATTGGGGTGACACGTTGTGTGCGTTGGGGTGACGCTGTATGTTTTGTAGGTCAGTATTCGGGTGACACGGTGTGTGCGTTGGGGTGACGCTGTGTATGTTTTGTAGGTCAGTATTCGGGTGACACGGTGTGTGCGTTGGGGTGACGCTGTGTATGTTTTCTAGGTCAGTATTGGGGGTGACACGGTGTGTGTGTTGGGGTGACGCTGTATGTTTTCTAGGTCAGTATTGGGGGTGACACGGTGTGTGTGTTGGGGTGACGCTGTATGTTTTCTAGGTCAGTATTGGGGGTGACACGGTGTGTGTGTTGGGGTGACGCTGTATGTTTTCTAGGTCAGTATTGGGGGTGACACGGTGTGTGCGTTGGGGTGACGCTGTGTATGTTTTCTAGGTCAGTATTGGGGGTGACACGGTGTGTGTGTTGGGGTGACGCTGTATGTTTTCTAGGTCAGTATTGGGGGTGACACGGTGTGTGTGTTGGGGTGACGCTGTATGTTTTCTAGGTCAGTATTGGGGGTGACACGGTGTGTGTGTTGGGGTGACGCTGTATGTTTTCTAGGTCAGTATTGGGGGTGACACGGTGTGTGCGTTGGGGTGACGCTGTATGTTTTCTAGGTCAGTATTGGGGGTGACACGGTGTGTGTGTTGGGGTGACGCTGTATGTTTTCTAGGTCAGTATTGGGGGTGACACGGTGTGTGTGTTGGGGTGACGCTATATGTTTTCTAGGTCAGTATTGGGGGTGACACGGTGTGTGTGTTGGGGTGACGCTGTATGTTTTCTAGGTCAGTATTGGGGGTGACACGGTGTGTGCGTTGGGGTGACGCTGTATGTTTTCTAGGTCAGTATTGGGGGTGACACGGTGTGTGCGTTGGGGTGACGCTGTATGTTTTCTAGGTCAGTATTGGGGGTGACACGGTGTGTGTGTTGGGGTGACGCTGTATGTTTTCTAGGTCAGTATTGGGGGTGACACGGTGTGTGCGTTGGGGTGACGCTGTATGTTTTCTAGGTCAGTATTCGGGTGACACGGTGTGTGTGTTGGGGTGACGCTGTATGTTTTCTAGGTCAGTATTGGGGTGACACGGTGTGTGCGTTGGGGTGACGCTGTGTATGTTTTGTAGGTCACTATTGGGGTGACACGGTGTGTGCGTTGGGGTGACGCTGTGTATGTTTTGTAGGTCGGTATTGGGGGTGACACGGTGTGTGCGTTGGGGTGACGCTGTGTATGTTTTGTAGGTCACTATTGGGGTGACACGGTGTGTGCGTTGGGGTGACGCTGTGTATGTTTTCTAGGTCAGTATTGGGGTGACCCGGTGTGTGCGTTGGGGTGACGCTGTATGTTTTCTAGGTCAGTATTCGGGTGACACGGTGTGTGTGTTGGGGTGACGCTGTATGTTTTCTAGGTCAGTATTGGGGGTGACACGGTGTGTGCGTTGGGGTAACGCTGTGTATGTTTCGTAGGTCAGTATTGGGGGTGACACGGTGTGTGCGTTGGGGTGACGCTGTGTATGTTTTCTAGGTCAGTATTGGGGTGACACGGTGTGTGCGTTGGGGTGATGCTGTGTATGTTTTCTAGGTCAGTATTGGGGTGACACGGTGTGTGCGTTGGGGTGATGCTGTGTATGTTTTCTAGGTCAGTATTGGGGTGACACGGTGTGTGCGTTGGGGTGACGCTGTGTATGTTTTGTAGGTCGGTATTGGGGGTGACACGGTGTGTGCGTTGGGGTGACGCTGTATGTTTTGTAGGTCGGTATTGGGGGTGAAACGGTGTGTGCGTTGGGGTGACGCTGTGTATGTTTTGTAGGTCAGTATCGGGGTGACACGGTGTGTGCGTTGGGATGATGCTGTGTATGTTTCGTAGGTCAGTATTGGGGGTGAAACGGTGTGTGCGTTGGGGTGACGCTGTGTATGTTTCGTAGGTCAGTATTGGGGGTGAAACGGTGTGTGCGTTGGGGTGACGCTGTGTATGTTTTGTAGGTCAGTATTGGGGTGACCCGGTGTGTGCGTTGGGGTGACGCTGTATGTTTTCTAGGTCAGTATTGGGGGTGACAAGGTGTGTGCGTTGGGGTGACGCTGTATGTTTTCTAGGTCAGTATTGGGGTGACACGGTGTGTGCGTTGGGGTGACGCTGTGTATGTTTTGTAGGTCACTATTGGGGTGACACGGTGTGTGCGTTGGGGTGACGCTGTGTATGTTTCGTAGGTCGGTATTGGGGGTGACACGGTGTGTGCGTTGAGGTGACGCTGTGTATGTTTTCTAGGTCAGTATTGGGGTGACACGGTGTGTGCGTTGGGGTGACGCTGTGTATGTCTTGTAGGTCAGTATTGGGGTGACACGGTGTGTGCGTTGGGGTGACGCTGTGTATGTCTTGTAGGTTAGTATTGGGGTGACACGGTGTGTGCGTTGGGGTGACGCTGTGTATGTCTTGTAGGTCAGTATTGGGGTGACACGGTGTGTGCGTTGGGGTGACGCTGTGTATGTCTTGTAGGTTAGTATTGGGGTGACACGGTGTGTGCGTTGGGGTGATGCTGTGTATGTTTTGTAGGTCAGTATTGGGGTGACACGGTGTGTGCGTTGGGGTGACGCTGTATGTTTTCTAGGTCAGTATTGGGGTGACACGTGTGTGCGTTGGGGTGACGCTGTGTATGTTTTGTAGGTCGGTATTGGGGTGACACGGTGTGTGCGTTGGGATGATGCTGTGTATGTTTTGTAGGTCAGTATTGGGGTGACACGGTGTGTGCGTTGGGGTAACGCTGTATGTTTTCTAGGTCAGTATTGGGGTGACACGGTGTGTGCGTTGGGGTGATTCTGTGTATGTTTTGTAGGTCGGTATTGGGGTGACACGGTGTGTGCGTTGGGGTAACGCTGTATGTTTTCTAGGTCAGTATTGGTGTGACACGGTGTGTGCGTTGGGGTGACGCTGTGTATGTTTTGTAGGTCAGTATTCGGGTGACACGGTGTGTGCGTTGGGGTGACGCTGTGTATGTTTTGTAGGTCAGTATTGGGGTGACACGTTGTGTGCGTTGGGGTGACGCTGTATGTTTTGTAGGTCAGTATTCGGGTGACACGGTGTGTGCGTTGGGGTGACGCTGTGTATGTTTTGTAGGTCAGTATTCGGGTGACACGGTGTGTGCGTTGGGGTGACGCTGTGTATGTTTTCTAGGTCAGTATTGGGGGTGACACGGTGTGTGTGTTGGGGTGACGCTGTATGTTTTCTAGGTCAGTATTGGGGGTGACACGGTGTGTGTGTTGGGGTGACGCTGTATGTTTTCTAGGTCAGTATTGGGGGTGACACGGTGTGTGTGTTGGGGTGACGCTGTATGTTTTCTAGGTCAGTATTGGGGGTGACACGGTGTGTGCGTTGGGGTGACGCTGTATGTTTTCTAGGTCAGTATTGGGGGTGACACGGTGTGTGCGTTGGGGTGACGCTGTGTATGTTTTCTAGGTCAGTATTGGGGGTGACACGGTGTGTGTGTTGGGGTGACGCTGTATGTTTTCTAGGTCAGTATTGGGGGTGACACGGTGTGTGTGTTGGGGTGACGCTGTATGTTTTCTAGGTCAGTATTGGGGGTGACACGGTGTGTGTGTTGGGGTGACGCTGTATGTTTTCTAGGTCAGTATTGGGGGTGACACGGTGTGTGCGTTGGGGTGACGCTGTATGTTTTCTAGGTCAGTATTGGGGGTGACACGGTGTGTGCGTTGGGGTGACGCTGTATGTTTTCTAGGTCAGTATTGGGGGTGACACGGTGTGTGTGTTGGGGTGACGCTGTATGTTTTCTAGGTCAGTATTGGGGGTGACACGGTGTGTGTGTTGGGGTGACGCTGTATGTTTTCTAGGTCAGTATTGGGGGTGACACGGTGTGTGCGTTGGGGTGACGCTGTATGTTTTCTAGGTCAGTATTGGGGTGACACGGTGTGTGCGTTGGGGTGACGCTGTATGTTTTCTAGGTCAGTATTGGGGGTGACACGGTGTGTGCGTTGGGGTGACGCTGTATGTTTTCTAGGTCAGTATTGGGGTGACACGGTGTGTGCGTTGGGGTGACGCTGTATGTTTTCTAGGTCAGTATTGGGGTGACACGGTGTGTGCGTTGGGGTGACGCTGTATGTTTTCTAGGTCAGTATTGGGGGTGACACGGTGTGTGCGTTGGGGTGACGCTGTATGTTTTCTAGGTCAGTATTGGGGTGACACGGTGTGTGCGTTGGGGTGACGCTGTATGTTTTCTAGGTCAGTATTGGGGTGACACGGTGTGTGTGTTGGGGTGACGCTGTATGTTTTCTAGGTCAGTATTGGGGTGACACGGTGTGTGCGTTGGGGTGACGCTGTATATGTTTTCTAGGTCAGTATTGGGGTGACACGGTGTGTGCGTTGGGGTGACGCTGTATGTTTTCTAGGTCAGTATTGGGGTGACACGGTGTGTGCGTTGGGGTGACGCTGTATATGTTTTCTAGGTCAGTATTGGGGGTGACACGGTGTGTGCGTTGGGGTGACGCTGTGTATGTTTTGTAGGTCAGTATTGGGGGTGACACGGTGTGTGCGTTGGGGTGACGCTGTGTATGTTTTGTAGGTCAGTATTGGGGGTGACACGGTGTGTGTGTTGGGGTGACGCTGTGTATGTTTTGTAGGTCAGTATTGGGGGTGACACGGTGTGTGCGTTGGGGTGACGCTGTGTATGTTTTGTAGGTCAGTATTGGGGGTGACACGGTGTGTGGGTTGGGGTGACGCTGTGTATGTTTTGTAGGTCAGTATTGGGGTGACACGGTGTGTGCGTTGGGGTGACGCTGTGTATGTTTTGTAGGTCAGTATTGGGGTGACACGGTGTGTGCGTTGGGGTGACGCTGTGTATGTTTTGTAGGTCAGTATTGGGGTGACACGGTGTGTGCGTTGGGGTGACGCTGTGTATGTTTTCTAGGTCAGTATTGGGGGTGACACGGTGTGTGCGTTGGGGTGACGCTGTATGTTTTGTAGGTCAGTATTGGGGGTGACACGGTGTGTGCGTTGGGGTGACGCTGTGTATGTTTTCTAGGTCAGTATTGGGGTGACACGGTGTGTGTGTTGGGGTGACGCTGTATGTTTTCTAGGTCAGTATTGGGGTGACACGGTGTGTGCGTTGGGGTGACGCTGTGTATGTTTTCTAGGTCAGTATTGGGGTGACACGGTGTGTGCGTTGGGGTGACGCTGTGTATGTTTTCTAGGTCAGTATTGGGGGTGACACGGTGTGTGCGTTGGGGTGACGCTGTATGTTTTCTAGGTCAGTATTGTATGCCTGAAGAGGGGGTTAAGCTGACCCCAAGGAGCGATCTTCTCACCACGCAAGAGATCCTGACTTTGGCCAGACTGTTTGTCCAGGAGGGGGTGGACAAGATCCGTCTGACCGGTGGAGAGCCGCTCATCCGTCCCGATGTGCTGGACATCGTAGGTGAGATCCGTATGATTCCACTACACACCTATACCCTGCAGGAGTGATGTGTACATTATGGTGATACCGCACCGTATCTCCGTATAGATCCACAGGTCCATCTAGTGACCGCTTACTGCCTTATAATCACTCGTCGTCTAGTATCGTATGTTTATAACTGTATAATTCTCTAGCTCTTCAGCTTCTGCAGAGATGGTTCCATGCATCCACTACCCCCTTAGTGAAGTACAGCAGCTTTGTACCGCATCAGTTTTAGTCTGGCAGCCGTGGTCCCTGGATCCCCAGCAGCTGATCAGATGAATAACTCATCTCACTTGTCCTCTGTTGGACGGTTTGATAGTCACATGTTAGAACTCGGAGAGATCACTGATGTTTCCTGCATGAAATAGATGGGAGTAATACCCAGATCTGTGCACCAGCGCCCTCCAGTGGTAGAACCTGTTTGCACATCCTAAACAGACACAAGTCACATTCTGATTGGTCCTCCCCCTACGCCCCAACAGCCACCCCAGTTTTCAGCCTTAGTAAAATCTTTTACTAGGAGGTAGATCAACATTAACATGCGGTCGCTTCCATAGGGCAAAGTTCAAAGTAAAGTCGTAACAATAAGATTAAAACCTGTTTTAAAAAGTAAACCATTAAATAAATGAATAGAAGGAATTATACTTTATTATTGGCCAAACCTGAACTAAACTGCACAAATATCTGTCTGTCGGAAGTCACAGAATCAAGTAAGCAGAATATTTTGTATTTATATGTTTAGAATAAGAAGTAAGTCCCTTTTATAGTACTTTTAATTGTAACTATATACACAGTATATATTTACTTCACTATAGTTTGAAATATAGCTAAATTCTCTTTTGTACAGTAAAAAAAAAAAAGTGTCGAAATGAAAGCATTATAAAAATGTAACAATGTTGCAGCGTCTTGACGTGAGCTCTGAATTAGATGTATCCTAGGTGCAGTATATATTTAAATATGTTTACGGACAGCTGTCAGTACATCACGGCCCTGGTCTCTAGGTCATCCCCTTCGTTCTGCAAGTCAGCATTCCACAGAGCACGTGGGAGGAATTCTAGTTACAAAGGTGAAAGGGTTTGGTGTTTACTGTGTCATAATAGCACTATAATAACATTATATATATATATTCTATTCAGTGTGGCCACTGAGCGCCCTCTCTCTGCAACACCTCCGGCCCGGCTCCCACTCGCTGTAAGGTGGCAGCCTGCTGTAGAGAGATAGAAGATGACTTATTTAGATATAAACACCTTTCATGATTATTATTTAGCTCCGTAATACACAGCGCTTCATAATTATTCACTTCAATTTCAATTGTCCTCCAACACAATGTGGGATAACTACTGCTCCGCCTGTGTATGGTGGAAGGAGGGTTGTGATGCTGGATGTTGGGATCGATCTGATGAAAAGGGGGTGATGAGAGTGTGGGCAACCTGTTAGACCGCGCCATGTGGGTGTTTTGTCTACACTAATCCGTACTTCCCAGGAAAGCAGCTAAAATATATCTTCTCTTTCTGCATTTACTGCTGACGCTTTCCGATAGATTTCTGTATAAATAAATTTGATTCCGGTTATTTCCTGAACAACGCTCCATCAGCAGAGAATTGGCCTCTTACAGTTCATGTGCTGCCCTGTGTCGTACACCGGCACCCGTGTGTGTCGTACACCGGCACATGTCTGACATGGCTGTAATCCTCAGGTGTTTTCAATGTTCCTTTAGATCTTATGGGTCTTATTTGTTTTTCTGTGGCCTAAGCATGTTGTTTTAGTTTCTAGGCCCACCCCTGATTCTTAATCTGTCCAATTATTTACATAATGAAGGATACATATATGTGTAGAATACATATGTGATGTGAATACTTGTATACGCAGCTATTAAATATATCCTTTTGTGTCTCTCTTTAACATAACATCAAAGATAACAATATAATTCACTGAGGGCTCTCGTAGGCTGAGGATAGTATACTTTACACTTTGCTGTGTTCAAACAATACTTGTATCTTCTCTGCTTCATTCTTCTCTTCCTCCATCAAATTTATCTTCGCCAAACACGACACTGGTCACAATACACCCAGCAACACGTTGGACCATGTTACCATCTTTGCGTTGTATGAATAAGGAATCCTGGACTCCCAACAATAATATACAATATGCAATAATGTTCTTTGGAATCTTATGAATTCACAGTGTGACTCTGGATCTGTATCTACTTCTCCACTGTTACATCGTGTGGGATCGTATTGCTTGTTTTTCATTTTCTCTGCACCTTTCCATGACTGCGAGTGACAGATATCACTTGTGCTTTATAGCAGAGTGGGGAAGAGTTTCCAAGAGCATCCATCCAACTCCCCTATATTAGACCAGTCCGGTTCATCCCTGTATCCATACCCCGAGTTCTCATATTGGCCACTAGTAACAGCCCACCCATCGCCTCATCTCCCAACGCCGGTTGCAAGTCATCCCGTTGGTTGCCGATGGGGGTCGGAAATTCTCTGCTGTATTAGTGGATCCCTATTCTGAGTAAGGATAAGAACAGATTAGTAGATCGGCAGTAAATGATTATAATATTATAGGATTATAATATACCGGCTGGTTCATAAACTGATCAATAGATTGTGTTTCACGCTGTTTAGTATTTAGCACAAGAGCTTTTAAAGACTAATTTCTCATCCTCCGTCGGTACCTGTTGTTGGCAGAAACCTATTATCAGGGCACTTGTGCTGTAATATGTATATATATTATATTCACCTGTATAGCGGTGATAGGACACCTTCCTTCTGCCCTAGGCCTCCACGATGCCCTGCACAGGGAGGTTCTGATGTTCCTCTCATGTGTAATGCTGATGCACGGTCTTTGTCTTTTGGAACGGGTCCCGATCTCCTCTTCTCTGTGCTCCTAACAATCGGCCTTGGTAATCTGGGCAATGACACTTTGTTTTTTTCCCCTTACTGTAGGACAACTTCGTAAACTGGAAGGACTGAAAACCATCGCACTGACCACAAATGGGATTAACCTGGCGAGGCAGCTGCCCAAACTGAAAGAGGCCGGATTAGATGTCCTGAACGTCAGCCTGGACACCCTGGTTCCGGCCAAATTCGAGTTTATTGTACGGAGGAAAGGTGAGTGCAGATCCAGGGATATAACGCGTCATTCTGTCTCTCCAGCCGTCTGCGTACATGTGCGACAGTCTGCACCTCGATATACCAGGAGACCCCCGAAGACCAGATAGACCAGGCAGCGGCAGAGATAACATTTTATCTGTGTCCAAAACTGTACTAGAAACTTCTAATTCTTACTTATTAATATTATGAAATTGGTGTCCAGTCATTGGTCAGTTTTACCCTGATGGTAAATCTAAATTAAAAACCAAAACCATTGACTCCTCAGATGCAGTACAAGTCATGTCCACTAGATGGCGGAATAAGACTGTCCCTGACCATTTCATCTGGTATTATTAAACACGGACAGAGACTTTCCCTGAATATTTCTTACAGCATTTTTACCACTCTCTCTGAGTAAACCATTTACGTTGAACCACATTAAGCCCAATATTCCAGTTCTGGACACTCCTTTGGCTAAAACCTTCTTGCAATAACTATCGGTCAGTGAAGGACTTTGTTGGGGTCCTTTTCTCTGATACAAACCCCCTATTTGCTGTGTTTGTCAGGAGGAGGAGCTCTGAGGGGTGGAGCCACTTTGGAATCCGAACCGCTAGAACAAAGGCGTGTATAAAATATGACCTCCCATTGGAGAGCAGCTGTACAATCAGGCAGCACATAGTACTCACTACCCGCTGGGCGGCTTCTATCCTCACACCCGATGCTAACCCCGACACAGAGAGCTCTCTGCTCCTCCTATTGTCAAACATTGCAACTTAGAAGATACTGTTAGGTAACTGTGGTACCCCGAGACAATGAACACACCTCAAAGTGCTAGTTCATTGATAGGAGACGGCCTCTAGGGTAGGTGACTGCTACCAGCAGCCCTGTATAGGCCCCAGCCTAGGAGACGGGCCCCCTGCGGGCCAGCTTAGGGGACGGGCCCTCCCCCCCAGCGGCCCAGCTTAGGGGTCGGCCCCCATCAGAGATCCAAGCAAGCACTTTAAGTTCACTATTTGGTACCCTAACCCTACCACTGGTTAATGTCCACTTCTTCCACACTGAGCTCCTGATTGGCTACATGAGCCCTATGACGGAGCTATTCACATGTTAAGAATATATATTGTAAGTGATAGAACATGTAGGTCCGTCGTCTTTTCGCCGTCATATAAATGGTTGTCTCTGTACACATAAGATAAATACTGTCTGTTTTCTCATCTAGCACACACATACTTGATAGCTTTATTTTTACACTGAAAATATAAAGTTGATCTAGGACATGCCCTACCCCAACTATAAATCTGTCCGCACATTTTAAATTTATATCCCCCTCCAATGCAACATGGTTTTGCCCAGGTGCAGAGTTACTTCTTTTTTATGCTTTGCTCTCCTGAATGACTCAGACCCTGTATGTTAATTACAATCTTCTTCTGGGTTACCTTTGTCTGAATGTACTACAGAGACACTTATATATAATAACGATACTGAGGGTTCTGGTCCATTCCCCAGGGTCAGTTTCTGTTCTCCTGCCGCTAATCGGGCTCTACGAGTTCTGTCCTGAGCACATTGGTCAGACCCCCTCCCTCCGAGCGCTGAATGAATGAACAGATGAATGGAGCTGTTTATAGACTGGGGAATGAATCTGGGCTCCAGCAGTAACTGTGCTGTGAGGGATAAAACTGAGTCATGTGTCTGATAAATAAGAAGTTTTATTACCAGTTTAGAGCGTTCGTGATTTCTCTGAGTGTTTTAGAAAGAAGTTGTAAATTTGTCGGTAACAACATTTCCACCGTAAGCAGAAAACTGAGGTGTTAAAGTTCTCGTCTGGCTCTGGGGTAAACGAGAGACAACGAGGTTAAAGGAGGTCTGAGCGGTACAGGCGGATGGTGGAGCGCGGAGTACAGGGCTGAGGGCTGACCCAGCGTCGCCCAGATAACGTCGCCCGCTGTAGATCAGTGATGAATCCAGGACCGTTCTTTCCTTTTCAGAACTTTGGGAATGTTCTGTGATTTCCCCGAAAACTAACATTACACAAGATACTTATATTGAGATTTCTTCTTTCCGGACCTCTTGTTCGTAGAAGTTTAGTGACCAGAGCTCAATGCGAATTGTCTGTTATTTTATTTATTTATATATATATATATATTGGTGTACAGCCCCTTTATTTAGTGAGACATTAAAATATATTTCTGCTGTCAGAAAGTCCTGTGCAACTTCAGCCCCTCTAGTGTTATGTGGGAATAGCCTAAAAACTGACAGTGACCCGATATCAGCCTCGAGATGATCCGTAATACATGTTAGTAACCACATAATACTCCTCTATAATATAAACATAAATCCTCCTTTGCTGTTGATGTGATGGACAACACCAGTCTGCAGAGAATCTACTGATTTATACCAGTGTAAAGTATGTAGAACGTGAGACTACAGCTCCCATCATCCTGAGCTGTGGATGATGTCTGTTGTAATCCTACTGTGAGAGGCTGCACCCAGGACACCCTGCAGAGCGACAGAGATGTCTGATCACTAATTCCTTGTCCTCTTCCTCTAGGATTCCACAAAGTCTTGGAAGGGATCAGACGGGCGGTGGAGCTGGGGTACAATCCTGTGAAGGTGAGAGCCCGGGGGTCGCAGATATTTGTGGCTGATGTAACATTCATGAGGCGTCTGTTTATAAACATCCGGTATTTACATTGTATTGGTAAAATGATTTCTCCTTCCCGTTATTTCGCTGCAAGAAGGCAATAAAAAATAAGTTGTAATAACAGAATGTTGGATACAATCCTGTATATTACAGAAGTGCTGTGTTATACGCAGGTCTGGGGGCTCTTGTCTACAAACCCGTTATTCACAACATTCTAATAATTGTTGCTGATTGATGATATGTTATAGATAGAACCATGATCACCAAGTGCTACGTCCTGCGTTTCACTATGACGAGCTCTGATAAACTGTTTAATGAGGAGGGTAGTGGCAGGTGGGGAAACACTGGCGTCATCGGGCGACTTTTTACCAAATTAAGCAAAGCTAATCACCCTTTATAATATAACCCTTCCATTCCCTCCAGTTCTCCTCTGTCCTCCTTACACTGAGCTGTGTTCTTGTACAACGGTGATACAATGTTTCCATCCTTTGTTTTTCTGCCTCCCTGGATTTTATTGGCCTTTGCAGCTGCTTGCCTGGCTCTGTGCAGCCGCTCAGTCTCTATCGTCTAGTACCACAAAGTCCTCTTCCATCTCTGTATTCTCCAATCTAATTCCATTTATTGTGCATTATGGAGTGTACACCCTACTGTAAACTATAAGGGTGTTAGGAGTCACGAGAAGCTTTTATACAGGTCACAATACATTGAGGATACTTTTAAGATAAATGTTATTATTAATGTTATGAATTTATCATTATTCTAAATATTGACGGCTTTTGGAAATGTATGTGTTACAGAGTGGAGCGCATGATCTTGTCTGTGAACGGCAAAATAGCGAGTTGATTATGTGACCTCAAGGAGCCGCCATGTTGGTTAATGAATTTTACTGTTTTAGAAGCGGCTAAATATTTGGCTCAACGTTGCTGTTTTTATTGCCTGTCTCTGCAGAAAACAAAGGGTCTAACCCTGGAAAGAACATTATTTTTGGTCTTTCCTCAAATATTATGTGATAAAATGCAAAAACCGTTTCCCGCCAAGAAATCCCAGCTCGGATCCCGGCGCACCGTGCGCTCCTATAATATCCCTGCTGGCTCCTGTCCATCGCTGGGAGCAGACGGGGGCCTCTCAACAAGCACTTTCTACCTTTTACATTAATGATTTTTTACTATGTGCTAAGATAAATAATCCGGGTGCATTGCTTGTAAACCGGCCCCTTTCAGGCAGATGTTTTCACTTTTTGTGTTTTAATTTGTTTAACAAGTGTGCTGGTATGTCTACGTTATTCCCCTACGTTTCCCTGGCCCGTAGCCGTGACGCGAGGGAAGCGATGTATAAGACGCCAGTGTCCATCACAAGGTGTCATTTTCCTCTCCGAATAGTAACTGCATCTAGTGCAGAATCAGAGGACACAGTGCTGTTCATTTATATTATATTTCTGATGAGCTGTACTTTCAACTGTGTTGCACTTTCTGTATCTGACATAGAGACGCCGTTGTACAAAGCACATTGTGGCGTACTACCTGTTATTGTGCTACAGCCGGAAGTTATAGTTTTGCAACATCTGAAAGGGAAAATGTTTTATGGTACCCTCTAGAAGCTCTGGACGTTAGAAAGGAAATAAATGCTTGAAAGTCATCTGGCGCAGAGGCCGGCCGCGGGGGTGGCCCGGGGCGGGGCAAGAGGCGGGGGCGGGGCAAGAGACCGGCCGCAGGGGTGGGCTCGCGCGGAGGAAGAGATAACCGAACACTTCAACTACTGTCCTGAGTTCTGTGTTGATCATGTTACACTCTTCTCCACACCGCTGAAATTCAGCATAGGAACATAGTTTTTGGAACCAAATAATTGGTTTTTGATTAGTAGAGTTTAAACAACCCGTTGTCCTCCGTGGAGGTTTTAATGACAGCGACCCAGCAGCTGTTCTGCAAATAAGAGGAACTCTGCTCCCCCGAGCCCCAGCTCCTGCAGCGGCAGTATTGGGTGTTACTCTCCTTCCCGATCTGTAACCTGTCACCGTGCGATAACTCGGCAAATACAGAGATTCTGTGTAACAAACGCAAACTAGTAAATTGTATTTCCCATTAGACTGTATTCGTCAGTTGCACCCTCACAAGTCCTTATTGGTGAACTGATGGGTGGAGATTTATGTTCAAAAATATTTTCTATGTCCAGAAATCCGTTTTACACTGTTCCAGTTTTGCCCTTGTTCTCCTGTGTATCCGCCTCTTTCTGAACAGTGTACTGTACTTGTGTTAGTGAGTTCTGTTTGGGTCCTGTGACCTCTGACCTCTGTCTCCCTCCAGGTTAACTGTGTGGTGATGAGGGGGCTGAACGAGGACGAGCTCCTGGATTTTGTGGAGCTCACGGAGAATCAGCCTTTGGAGGTGCGGTTCATTGAGTACATGCCCTTCGACGGTAAGTCTGCGTCAGTAATTCTGTTCACGTTGGAACACGGGCTGGCGGTGTTTGTACATAAAAGTGTGCACATCGCCCACACGCAGCGGAGGCAGACATTTTGTAGGCTAACCCGATAGGCCGCCTTCTCTCATATCGACTTGCTAGGAATGAGTGACCTGATAGGCTACGTTCTCAGTGATGTCATTGCTGTATAAAATATCCACCTCCACTGTGTGAAGACAGAAAGGGGCACTTTAAATCGGCCTTTCCACTTGTTGGTGCGGTAAACGATAGAACAATGTCCACTTCATTCTAAAAACAAAGTTCTCATTTTAATAGGCAACAAATGGAATTTTAAGAAGATGGTGAGTTACCAGGAGATGCTGGACACGATCCGTCAGAGGTGGCCGGAGCTGGAGAAACTCTCTACTGAAATGTCCAGCACCTCCAAGGTACGTAACCTCCTGCTGAGAGTCCCTCGTTGGTCCTGGGCCTCCTTCCTCCTTCTTGCCTACGTTGCTCTGATCTACGAGGACATTCGCTGTGCTCATCGTCATTCTTTTCTTGCTTCAAACCTTATGTATTTGGGTTTCTTAAATATTTATTTTTTATTTGACTAAATGTATGTTGCTTGTGCTAATCGATGACTTCTGTCCAAGCAGTCCGCTCCGGGGCGTTGGGTACGGCGTGCACGGTGATTGGTGTAAGTTACGGCTGGTGACATAGAGGTTACTGATCTGTATTCTGCATTCCGTTAGCGATTCTTGTGCCGTCTGTTGGGAATGTCCAGGAGCTGATTGTTATTCCGTGTGAGTGAGCACTTGCACTCCATCATCACTCCACTCCTCTATTCCTGACAGGCCTACCGGGTGCCGCATTTCCAGGGCCAGATCGGGTTCATCACATCTATGTCCGAGCACTTCTGCGGCTCCTGTAACCGGCTCCGGATCACGGCCGATGGGAACTTGAAGGTACCTTGTTGTTGTTGTGGGATATTGTGACTCTTGTTTTACTAATTTGCCTGCCAAAAATAAATGAAATGATTTAGTCTTTTATTGTTTTTGACCTAATGAAGTTTAAGCTGACTTTTTACACATATTTGCTATCGCCGTACTCACGAAGGACTTGTTGGGTAAATTCTGGGGTACATTTCTCGTATTGCAATAATTATCTAGACCTTCGTGGAAAAGTGGTTATTATTATTCCCAATTTTTCACATATAAGTTCTATAAATGTATTCTTTTGAATAGCCTACAAATAAAACCAAAACATCTCTAAGACCCTCCGGTCATTAAGTACTTCATAAAAATATTTTATAGAAAAAGAATCTTATAATAAAACTATAATTTATACAATGTAAATATATATTTACATTTAAAACTAACTATGACGTTGCCGCAAATATGTATTAAGTCGCTCCCTTAAATGTTGTACACACAAAAACAATTGTTTTCTTTTTTTGAAGTCCATAAAGTTTCACTCTAATTAAGAAATAATAAGGTGTTAACTGTCCTCCAGCATAAATTTCTTGTTGTTCCAGGTAAAAAAAAGTAAATCTTTAAGTGGAACGGAGTAAATTGCACCAACTGGTGAAGTACAAAACTATAAAAATTTGAACCACCAATTTTTTTGTGAATGGCTTCATACAAAATAGTGCAAAACTTTGAAGCCCCCGGTGTTATTCAGAGAACTCTCAAACGTCTGCCGTGCAGAATAACACTTTTCAGGAAGAATCCCCACAGCTTAGACTGCAGATCTCACATCCGGATATCACAGATCAAAGAAGTAGAGTGAAAAAAAAATAACTCTCTGACGCTGCAGTGATTTCATTCCTTTGTTGCCGTATTGTTGTCTAAACCAGTGTGTGAATCTCAGTGATGTCACTGGTTCCTAGTGACTGGATAGGCTGCACTCTCAGTGATGTCACTGGTTCCTAGTGACTGGATAGGCTGCACTCTCAGTGATGTCACTGTTTCCTAGTGACTGGATAGGCTGCATTCTCAGTGATGTCACTGGTTCCTACTGACTGGATGGATAGGCTGCATTCTCAGTGATGTCACTGGTTCCTAGTGACTGGATAGGCTGCACTCTCGGGGATGTCACTGTTTCCTAGTGACTGGATAGGCTGCACTCTCAGTGATGTCACTGGTTCCTACTGACTGGATAGGCTGCACTCTCGGGGATGTCACTGTTTCCTAGTGACTGGATAGGCTGCGCTCTCAGTGATGTCACTGGTTCCTACTGACTGGATGGATAGGCTGCATTCTCAGTGATGTCACTGGCTCCTAGTGACTGGATAGGCTGCATTCTCAGTGATGTCACTGGTTCCTAGTGACTGGATAGGCTGCACTCTCAGTGATGTCACTGGTTCCTACTGACTGGATGGATAGGCTGCATTCTCAGTGATGTCACTGGCTCCTAGTGACTGGATAGGCTGCACTCTCAGGGATGTCACTGGCTCCTAGTGACTGGATAGGCTGCATTCTCAGTGATGTCACTGGTTCCTAGTGACTGGATAGGCTGCACTCTCAGGGATGTCACTGGTTCCTAGTGACTGGATAGGCTGCACTCTCAGTGATGTCCCTGGTTCCTAGTGACTGGATAGGCTGCACTCTCAGTGATGTCACTGGTTCCTAGTGACTGGATAGGCTGCACTCTCAGTGATGTCACTGGTTCCTAGTGACTGGATAGGCTGCACTCTCAGTGATGTCACTGGTTCCTTGTGACTGGATAGGCTGCACTCTCAGTGATGTCACTGGTTCCTTGTGACTGGATAGGCTGCATTCTCAGTGATGTCACTGGTTCCTTGTGACTGGATAGGCTGCACTCTCAGTGATGTCACTGGTTCCTTGTGACTGGATAGGCTGCACTTTCAGTGATGTCACTGGTTCCTTGTGACTGGATAGGCTGCATTCTCAGGGATGTCACTGGTTCCTAGTGACTGGATAGGCTGCACTCTCAGTGATGTCACTGGTTCATCCCACAAATGGCTGCTCCCATTAAAGTCAGTACAGTTTAAATCTAATGTATTAATATTCCTCTCCTGTATCCTCTCTTTCCAGGTTTGTCTCTTTGGGAACGCTGAGGTGTCTCTCAGAGACCTGCTGCGTACGGAGGCGACCGAGAAGGAACTGGTACAGATTATCGGGGCGGCTGTAGGGCGTAAGAAGAAGCAGCATGCGGGTGAGTGTCTGAGTGACCCGCTCACAGCAGCGCGTTTTTTGTGTGTTCTCTGCACTAAATGTTTGTGTCCATCGCAAACACGTTATCACCACCCTCTACAGGGCGCTAATAGAATAAGAGATAAACTGCTGAATTTTCTTACATATGCAGTGACACAAACTTTTTTTATTGATTGATGTGTGACCTGTGTGCTGGGGCGCCTGCGTCCCTTGACCTGTGTGCTGGGGCGCCTGCGTCCCTTGACCTGTGTGCTGGGGCGCCTGCCTCCCTTGACCTGTGTGCTGGGGCGCCTGCCTCCCTTGACCTGTGTGCTGGGGCGCCTGCCTCCCTTGACCTGTGTGCTGGGGCGCCTGCCTCCCTTGACCTGTGTGCTGGGGCGCCTGCCTCCCTTGACCTGTGTGCTGGGGCGCCTGCCTCCCTTGACCTGTGTGCTGGGGCGCCTGCCTCCCTTGACCTGTGTGCTGATTCATGTTTATTATTTCTTATGCTCAGGTATGTTTAGCATCTCCCAGATGAAGAACCGTCCAATGATCCTGATTGGTGGGTGACAAAAACCTGTACGTATAGGGGGGGCACTGATTGTTATATGGCTATTTTAGTAGTTCACTTAGTAGCGGGGGGGGGGGTTAAATGTTGGGGGGGGTTAATTTTTTTCTCAAAGGTTTTGTTCTTTCTTGATTGTCTTCCTGGGTCGTCTTGTGAAATTTGACACTCTCTACAGAATAATCTGAAATGGAGATATACCCATAGATTTCATGGAGTAGCGACTAATTTAACACTATAAGCACTGCTCCACACAGGGTGACGTTCATTACTCTGTTACTAATCCCTTTCCCTGTTCAGCAAGTGTAATATTCCCCCAAAATCTCTGAGACAGAAATTCCCACCTATGGTTACTCAGGCTCCTAAACTCCTAATAATACTTTCTGATGACTTTTCTTTGTCTCCATCATGTAATTTTAGCTATATACACAGTACATACATACAAATATGTTGCTTCTCGTGTATATATGAAATAGGAAAAATCTAGTATAATATATGGAATCGCTTCTCTCCTTTTACTGTTTTATTCTGATAGGTAGAACTTTCTAAACCAGGTTATAGGTAAGATAACCTGTGATTCTCCTGATATTACCCATACTCTAGTAGATTGTTTATCCTGAGAATCCAATTGTATTTGTAATGCAGCTAACATGAAAATACAACAAGCTTGTACCTTTTACTTAGAGATTCAGTGAAACATACAATGTAACCAGGGGAACCCAGACTATTGCATACAACCTCATATAGACTGGCATCCTCTTACCAATCTCTGCTTTTGCTGGGTGGCGGCTGTGGCCCTGATATCTCTGCAATTCATCCTTCAATAGTGTTTTGGGGGTTTTTTGATGGAGGCTGCTGCAAAATATTAGATTCTTATCCGTGCGACAAAACTCCTGGTACACGTCTGTCCATCATATCGGTGGATTCTGTTCATGGGCACAAACGTTAGATGGAGATTAGAGGTAGAGGTCGCGCTGAGGGAGAGAATGAAACATCTTGTTATAAATAAAGACCAGATCTTGGCTTAACAAAGAGACATTAGAGACCGTATCCAAGCCCAGTATGGCTGCAGCAGCGTATAACTTCCATAGACGGCCGACCGAGGCCTCGTCTCGTGATAACACTTTGGCTGTACTGTCTGTTTCCTGCCTCATTAGCGTCTCATTCCGCGTTCAGTGATATGAATAAGTAATAGACGTACGTACTGTACATTTCAGTAGTAATCCGCGCTTGTTAGATGGTTTTAATAAAGGCTCAGAATATTTCACTTAATAAAAGTTTTCTTCCAACAATAGTCTTTGAGCCAGTTGGATT
This sequence comes from Mixophyes fleayi, assembly GCF_038048845.1. Classification (NCBI taxonomy): domain Eukaryota; kingdom Metazoa; phylum Chordata; class Amphibia; order Anura; family Limnodynastidae; genus Mixophyes; species Mixophyes fleayi. Next base: position 341,227,837 of record NC_134404.1, on the reverse strand, counting down.
CTGTTTTGCGGTGGAGATTTTTTTTTTTTTGTTTCTTTGTTATTTAAATGATGCAGAATGTTTCGGAAAGGGCAGTGAACCCCCGACCACAAATTAGTTTAATGACATTTCAGTTCTAAAACTAAAAATAACATGGTCTTTTGGAATGTTCACATATCCCGGAATCTTGTCTCCCTGGTGCAGATTATAATCGTTGGCTAAAGATTGATGTTCGGGACAAAGAGAGGTGTAAATCAGGCAGGGAAAACAAGGACACATAAAGACAGACAGAAAACCTCTACGTTTGTGCTCTTATTATTATTATTATTATTATTATTATTTATTATTATTAGATCAGCCTCTCTCTGTGCTGACAACTATCTGATAACTGTGATTTTTATTCATGAATTGTGTCTATATAACATATTACTTTCTGATGGAGCAATTTGGTAACTGCAGCTAATTAGCTAAAAATTCTTTGCAATACCAATCTAAATTATCTAAAGCTTTTGCGTAATTACAATTACTGCAAAGACAATAACTGATTCAAGTAATCCGTTAGCTGACTATTTCTGATTTATTAATCATTGAAGTATTCACTCCTTTTGCAAAGATTCGCCTAAATAAACCCAGGTGCAATCCATGGTCCTTGTAAGTCACGTAATTAACTGATTGCCGGCCACGTATGTACAATTCAAATGTTCCAGTCAACTGCAAAGTAAATGCACCGATCTGTAATTGGTCCTAGAGCTTCATCAGGAAGCTCAAAGAAAAGTCAACAAAAACTACAATTTGGTAGGAAGATTTCAGACACTTCGTCAGAACCTATGGGGTTCAGTACTAATTAATCTGGCACGGCCCTCCTCCCTCTTCACCGTACATGCTCCCTCTCCTCCATCTTACATGCCCCGATCCCACTGCACAGTACAAGCTCCCCACTCACCCCCCTCCCCCGCCATCACAGTACAAGTCTCAAGAAGCTGTACCCTCCTGGGGACGGCCCTGCCCACGGGGCACTGTCCAGTCCACAGAGATGGAATGGAGAGAATTTGGCCCAGCTGTGATCTTGTCTAAAATAGGCTGCTCACAGGTGTAAAACTTAATTACAAATAAAAACCAGAGTTGTTTACTTTTAAATGAGATGATTTTGTATTAAGAAATTGTGACTAAATCCGCTGTGATTCCTTGACTGTGGCGTCTCTAACGTTTGCCCTCCTCACACCGATTCTCCATCTATTTATTATTGACTTGACGGTGCTCTGTGGGTCAGTAAAACTCTTTGAATTCGGATTGTAACCAATGATTTTTTTTATCTATTTTTTTTTTTATACAATTTAATTCCTTCTATTCACTTTATGGGGTTTCCCCCTCTGAACTCCAGTTCTACTTTGTCTTTCTTACAGCTTGGTGCCCACATCTGCGCCCATATTCTGGATGTGGTCTAGTGATTTGTACAATAGTAATATTATGTTTCCATCTTTGCAGCGGATTAGTCATTCTGTCCTCCTACAGATCATTATCTCTTTTATAATATCCCTCTGGAGCCCAGACAGATCTGCCATGCACAGACCCTCAGATTGTCATGTGATGGCGGAGAGAGGAGAAGGACTATATCACAGTGCAGACAGAGTTCAGAGGTAGTTTCCAAAGCTTCTCTGCTCATTACATCATCTGCTATGTGACTGTGGTTGCCATGGTAGACTAGCATCCTAAATCATTAATATAAACCTGAAGAAGGGGGGGGGAGGCAAGAGAAAATTGTAACTGTCAACATTCTTCTTATGGCCTGCCACAGTGATTGATGTAAAAAAGTGTAATTCGGATTTCTAGACCAGATAACTACCCTTTGTATTTTGTCCTTCCTTTGCAGGTCTATAATTCCCTGTTTCTGATTGTGCTCCCTTTTATAAAGATTGGTGGAAAGGAGATGTGATACCAGTCTTGTGGCACGATATATACTATAGACAATCTAAATATAAGACTACATTACAGAACTTAGCTCCCTTAGTACACATGGGTGAATACCAGGAATTTTATCTGTCCTAATGTTGTTTAGGTGTCACTGCACCTCCTGTTGTGTTAGACTAGTAACATATAATGGTGTGTGCTGGCTATGGCTGCCAATCCGTTTCCTGGTATCTGGTCCCTCTTTATGAATACAGTCAGCAACATATTAAAATATCAGCTTTCTCTTTATCTTATAAGATGATGATTATTCCTAGTTTATCATCCAGTGTACCAATTTTATCAGGTTTGTGCTATTTTTGAATGTTCTGGTATTAGACTGTATTTGTTGCACTCTTTTTTTTTTTTTTTTTTTTTTTTTTTTAGCTTCAATCTTTGCCAATCTGATTTCCTTTTTTAAGTGTTTTTACTACATTCTGTTTATTTTCATAATTCATTTTCAGTCCCTTCTTACAATTGAAATATTCTTTGTTTCCATTATTACATCTAATACTTTATTATTTAACCTCTTTGGTGGCCTTTTATTTCTAGACATTTGTTTTTTAGCACACGGTATGTAATTGCAACCGTATTTATTTCAAATATTTGCAAAAATGTCCCAATTGGTCTCTGTGCTTTTATGTAAGAGTCGACTTTCCCAGTATTCACGTTCCAAAGGTCCTCTGAGCAAATGAGACTATGCCTTTCTAAAATTCAGTGTTTTATTGAAAGGTAATTGAAAGATTTAGTGAGCAATTGCGTGGGAATCGCATGGCGCGACCTTTGTGCTTACTTTCGACCCACTACTATGGAAATGGAGAGTAAGGCATCAACTCTTCTGGGGGATTGATCGGTTCTGGTCATTTGATTCATTAAATCATGCCCCATCTGTTTAATGGTCCTTGCTCTAAATTAGCCCTGTACCCGCTACACCTTCAAGAGTTCGCTGTCAGACGGAATCATTTCTTCTTTTGAGTAATAAAAATCAGCGACTGTTTCGGAAAAGTAGGGAAGCTGAAAACCATAAATTAAAATGATTCTAAATGTTAAATATCTGCTGTTCACCTTTTCATATTGTTGGTTGTATTTGGCTTTAAGGGGCCCCTCCAACCAGAAGTCGGAAAACAAAGCAGCGGTTGCTGGAGTCCAGGCTCCAGCTGTAGTTGCAGTCTGTGTGACCTGGTTCCGTCATACTGGACAGTAAATTCTCCACTATTTGCCACGTTACATGCGTGTGCACATTCCTGTAAGGCCAGTGGCCGCTGTTAAACTTGTTTTCATTGGACGTGTGTCCTGCGCTCAGGTCACTAGAGGATGCTCGTAAATCTGCTGCCTCCAGATCAGGTCAAATTCAGGAATCTAATTCTTAGAAACCTCCAGGTTCATTCCTGCAGCCAGTGATTAGATCAGTGCCTCACACTCCGTATATCACCGCAGATGTTTCTTCATCTGTTTGTTTATTCGCTGTGTAGCGAAAACTACTTTCTCATCTAAGCATCTCACTCATTCAGGATAAGCGCAGACATTTACGTAGAGGGCCTTTTGGGTGATGATGTGTCCACTGCATATTCAGCAAATAACAAGGGCTCAGTGCTCTGGCATAAAAAGCCCACTTATAGGCAGTGTAGGATAATAATTATTGCTCAGCATTTGATGAAACAATGAGAAAAAGGTAGTGAAAGGGGTATTAAATAACCACAAGGGGCAAATAAACACTTCCGTTTTCAGAGAACAAATTTCTGGGAAACACCATTTACATCGCAGGGTCCTGGGTACTTATAACATGACCATAAATCCTGATCTGGGATAGCATCCGGCAACCCCAAATAAATAGTGACAAAATAATAATGTTAAATGTAAGAATACTGGTTGCTCCTCACCGAGCAATGAGATTTGAACTATACATAATTCAGACGTTTGGAGTACTCGCGTTTTTATTGATGAAAAATCCCCTTACTAGTACTACTATATAACGCAGGCCCTCTAGGAACTAAGCTTTGGAACTACAAATCTCAGCATGTATTTCCAGGGTCTGATGGGTCATGTAGTGTTTTGGAACATGTAAAATCTAAATTAATACTATTTGACTATTTTAATTTTCAGTGGATAAAATTTTCCCCAAAAATATTACTAAAAGAAAAACTTTGTTTGCAATAACTTATTCTTGTAACTTTTTTACTTTTTTTTTTTTTGTATAAATAAAAAGGATCATTTTAAGAAAGGGGGGAGGTATACGGTGATATTACATGGTATATCTACTCCCTGACCTGTAATATTTTATATGGAAGATCTGCTGTACTAATTAATAGTTTCTGCTGTTACAGGACTTCTAAAGATACCGAATGTATTGTCTTCTCTTCTGAGACCCCTGTAACTGGCTGACTACAGTCTGTCCTCCGCGCACTCTGCGCTCTCCCCCAGAGCGCTGCACTCACCGGAGAATTCTTGTATCTCTTTTTTCTCCATATGTGCCCGATAGGATTGTCCCGTCTCTCTACCACTCTCTACCACTGCCAGCTTACGCCATAAGGCTTCGTCGTCGGCTGTTTCCTGCCCTTAGAGATTTAGGATAAGGAGAGAGAGGGACTGAACGCCAACTAAACCCAAATCTTACCACTTAAATCACTGGTGCAGCCTCTGCTTATGGCTGCATCATGTCCACGGTTTAAACCATTGTGACCGTATATATATTCTGAAATTCACCCTTTTATAGCTATACGTGTTCATTTAGATTGTAAGCTTTTCAGTCTAATGTTTTGGGTTTTTTTATTTTATGCTGTTGAACGTTACTTCCATTTCGTGTACGTTTCTCGTAATCTTGTAAGGTGCTGCATTACCTGTGTGGTATAGGAATATAAAATACTATACATTCATAGATACATAAATTTAGTTACTGAATAAAGTGGAGATATCACAATTTAACCAGAAATAATAATAAGAATCTTCATGTGATGAACAGGATGTTTTTGCACCGAAGCCTTTTACATCTCATTCATGTTGTGTTTTGTAGGTTGCGTTTCGTGGCCCCCCCATCCACATCAGAGAAACGTGCAGGGGTTTCGTTATTTAAAGGAACAGCTACAAAATCTGGGTGCTGCTGGATCATATCTTCACACTACCCACGCATTACGGAGTAGGGGAAGTGGACAGATTTACTGTTCACTACGTTATTTTAGCAAGAAAATACCTAATACTATGGTGCTTCCACTGCGACTTTTCTGCTGTTACCGGGACATCCCTGTACCGGCGTGCCTTACTACACAACAGTCTTCCGCTGAAACGCACAATCCCTGCTTACAGGGAGCCTCTGAACACTTGACCCACGTTGACGGAGCGGGGAAGGTCCTCATGGTGGATGTCGGAAAGAAATCAAGCACTGGTCGCACTGCGGTCGCTACAGCAGTCGTCCGCCTGGGTCCAAAGGTCTTCGGCTTGGTCCAGTCCAACCAACTCAAGAAAGGAGATGTCCTCACCGTAGCACAGATTGCCGGCATCCAAGGAGCCAAACTGACCAGCCAGCTGATCCCTCTGTGCCACAACATCTCCTTGAATCAGGTCAACGTCTCCCTCAAACTGGATGATACTCGGTTTGCGGTGGTAGTTACAGCCGAGTGCCACACACATGGTAAAACCGGGGTAGAGATGGAAGCGTTGACTGCGGCCTCTGTGGCGGCCTTAACCGTCTATGACATGTGCAAGTCGGTGACTCATGACATGGTGATCGAAGAGGTGAAACTTCTAAGCAAAACTGGAGGACAGAGAGGGGACTTCCATAATGAGCCAAAACCCTCCAACTAGATCCACATATAAGCTGGTTCCTGGATCCTTCGATACCGAATGAAGACTTCTTATGGAGATATTTGACTTTCCCTAGATACCGAAACAGATAATGGTTTTATGACAGCACAACAACTCCTTTCTGTTGTCTGGTTAACGCCGTTTAAATCAGCAGTTTTGTTACACGTTATCGGTCAACCACTTTGTTGAACGCATGAGACAAGTTAAAGTGATGTCATGAATGTATTTTCCCGTTCACACTGAGAATGGTAACACGATAATTAACACTACACTTTCCCATCTACTTCGTTAAATTAATTGTCCCCGTTTGCTAGAGGTGGATCCTATGCCAAACCCATGTATACATATTACATACTATACATACGAGAATGCTCTGTTCTGCCAAATTACGCAGAGTATATTTTTCTTACGTACAGCAAAAATAATAGTTTTATATATTTACCTCAATCTGTGTAACATTTTTCTGTGTTTATTTTTGTGGGTTTAATATTCTTTCTTTCTGTACTTGCTATAAAAACCTAAATACAACTTGGGCACAGCTACCAACGCAGGGAATGACCGGGACAAGGGCACTGGTAACTTGGGAGCATCGATCCCTTCCTCTGACGCCAACTCTGCAGCAAATGTTTAAAGATTTGGGTTGAATTATTTTTTTTTCTTTAAAGTTTAGTTTTGCGGGGCGCTCACTAAGATATAATAGATGACACCGTATTAATTCTCTTTGGTAGAGCAATACTCCGTTGTGATGGGCTCTAATGATCCAGCGCTGCCTTCCTCTCTCCTGTTACCACTGGCCCGATTCAAACAGGCGCCAGTTCACAAGGGAGGGCTATCGGTACCGGCTGAGCCTGCCTTAGTAGGAGAGGTAACGGCGCTGGACCGTTAGAGCGTTCATGAGGATCCGCCACAACAGAAGATCGCTGCGCCAAAGTACACCTCTGTCTTGTATCTCATCTCACGTAGCTACTAAATGTTGCGAGCGGAGTTATCCTTTAATGATTAAAAAAAAGTTGTCGTCCCAGACATCACGCTGGAGAAACCGCAGAGGAAGGAGATTGATGTTGTGATACTGCTACATTTTTCTATATAGCATCCGTCTTTTTTTTTTTTTCTATGGCCTTTTAAAATGTATTTTAAATACATATTTTAGCATAGACTCTGCCATGAGGATGCGTCATATAACTGACAGTCTTTAGGCCAATACTTCGGAACTGGAAACCGTGTCATAGGCAGAAATAGTGGCTTCAGAAATATAGTTTTGATTATTCAGCATTTATAAAGCATCTTTGTACAGTTTTGGAAATTATAATAAAAGCAACTTGAAGACAATAAACACTACTGAAATGTGAGGTGTAGAAGTCTCTGTCCGTATGAGCTTACACTTGATTAAGCATTAATACTACAGCAAAACAAAGTATATTTTGAAATGCAATTAAAAAAGGCACCAACTCAATCTATATTGCAAAGAAATGTCGGCTGTTTGTATTTGAGGCGTCATGAGTACTAGTTGTGTAATAGCCACTAACATTCATCTATTGCTGCACAGATGAGGGGTACATAGATCAGCTCTGTCTTACTGGGGGGGGACTCAGAAAGAGCCGGTCTAGAGCCCCCGGCATCTCTGCACCAATAGATCCTATTCACCTGTTGCCAGCCCGTGTGTCAGCGAGCATTAGATGACCATCAGGTCCCCTCTGTACATATCTGCTCCCTATGAACCAGAATCTTTTCATTTTTCCTACATCGCTGCCGTAAAACAATTTTTTTTCATTATATATTTTTTTTAAATAGTTGTCAGCACATTTATTAAAAAATAATTTTGCAGAGGCAGCTGCCTGTTAGTTAACTTGGTGTCACTGGCCCACAAAGGTAATTAGTTAAGTTTCCGCTTAGCTCAGCCAGTCTCCGTAGTTGAGCGCACGCTGGATCTGACTTGCAGGCTCGCACGTGCACAATGGAACTGAAAATCAGATTTTGGCTTTTCATTCTATTAGGGCAGTGTTGGCTAACCTGTGACACTCCAGGTGTTGTGAAACTACAAGTCCCAGCATACCCTTCCAGCAATAAGCTGCTATTTATTGGCAAAGCATGCTGGGACTTGTAGTTTCACAACACCTGGAGTGTCACAGGTTAGCCAACACTGTATTAGGGGGAGAAAAATCACACACACATAGACAACACTATATAGAACTTATACCATACTTGCCAACTCTCCGGGAATGTCCGGGAGACTCCTGAAATTCGGGTCAGTCTCACGGACTCCCGAGAGAGCTGGCAAATCTCCCGCACCTGGCACCCCAAAATGACACGATTTGCAGTGAATAGTGTCATTTTGGCCCCGCCCCAAAACGGCATTTCCATCATGGGGGCGGGGCCAAAATGATGCAATTTGCCTCGCCCTGCCCTCCAGGCAAGTCCCTCTCCCGGACAAAGCAAGGAGAAAGTAGGTAGGTATGTAATATACATTGTACTAAGCTCACGTGTTTGGCATCTCGGTACTTGCAAGAAATACCCAGTTCTATGTGGGGTAAGTTTCTGCAGTCGCATGACTTGCTTACAAGTGACTATGGGAACAATGATGTATTTATTTTTATTTTACCCTACATAAAAAAAAAAAAGTTCTATTTATTTCAATATGAACCAATCTGTCCTGTGTTTTCTCAAGAATATCCCCAAGAATATCGAGACAAAGTGCAGGAAAATGCGGTGTTACCCATAGGAACCGATTAGATTGCAACTGTCATCTTTGCAGTGCAGTTTAGAAAATAAAAGCGACCCGCTGGTTGCTGTTGGCAACAGCGCTGTTTTCCTCTGCGCTAATTGTCAGAAATGTCTGACCGGAATATATACGGTAACATTGGTCCGTCACATCGAAATGTGAACAGACCATTCACACCAAAACTATATGTAACACTAAACATATTAGAAACTAAATAAATACATTTATTTTACATTGTTAATTTATTTTATTATATTTTATCTAGGAATGGTGTTGTCTTCTATGTGTAATATATTAACTGGCTAATATGTGATTAAGGTTTCTGTATCATGTGAGATTTGGCTGGTAGACAATGCACATTTCTGGGACCAGCACTACAGAGCCAAACATTCATTTATGGTTACAGAAGTATTTTAATAGCAAAGGTAAATAAATTATTATATTTAAATAGTGATTTCTACCAACATCACTTGAGGGGCAAAAAATTAAAAAAGCATTTTTCCAACCAATACTATTTTTATGGAACCATCTGACGTTTTATGTTGCTGAAATAAGATATCTGAAAGTCGGTCTGCGGGCATGAAAAACTGCGGCTGTCTCAAAATGTCGCTGACGAGTGCGTTAACCCTTCGGCTGCAGTACCAGGGAACCAGGATTCATTCATTGCGAAACAAGAAAACTTGATGCTTGTGTGTCACAGTTTTACCATACATCGACTGAAATTCCCATTATTGCACCCACTAAAAAAAAATTTCATAATGATCACCTTGACCTGTCGGCGGCACTGAAGCATACATGCCTTGTTACTACCAGGAAATACATAAATAAGCCAGTGACGATCTCAGAAGGGTCATTTATGAAGCAACAATTTGCAGGACAAATCCTGTTTTTTCTGATCATCGTTTATTTATAAGAGGTCACAGATTCTGTAGTGCTGGACCGGTCTCTTACACACATGACATACATGATTAGTCATGAGCTAGCAATTAAAGCTTGTACAAATATTGATGTGAATTCCAGGTGTGTGAGTGAAAGAAAAGAAGAAGATTCATGATGGACCTACAAGGTAGACAAACATAAGGTATAGGGGCCCGGGAGGGGGTAATGAGATGGTGCAGATAAGACTTGAGTGAGTGCAGTGGACATTGGGGTCTAGGAGGGAGTAGGGTAGACAAACATGAAGAGGGGAGTTTTGAGGGATCCTTTGAAGATTTGGAAGTTGGGGGAGATTCTAGTAGGAGAAGGACACAGGCCATAGGGGGGAGCAGCACGGGAGAAGTTTTGGAGATGAGAGTGGGAGGAGGTTATAAGAGGGGAAGAGAGTTGAAGGTCAGAGAGGTGTAGTCAAGCTGGGATGTATCTCGTGACAAGGGGCAGCGTGAGGGCCTTGTACGTGAGGACTAGTAGCTTGAGCTAAATTCTGGGAGCAATGGGGAGCCAGTGAGGGGTTACAGAGCGGAGCAGCAGATGAGGAGCTGTGGGAGAGAGATAACAGGCTAGACACAGCATTCTGGATGGATTGTAGAGGGGAACAATGGGTGAAGGGAACATCAGTTAGGAGGAGGTTACTGCAGTCAAGGTGGCAAGTAATGAAGAGTGGATCAGGGCTTTAGGAAGGGGCGTATTTTGTCAATGTTGCAGAGGAGGAGATCTCAAGACTGAGACGTGACTGGATGTGATGGGTGAAGCTGTGAGCGGATTCCAGGATGACACAGAGGCAGCGTGTGCCGGACAGAGGAGAAAGTGACGTAGACTGAGGGAGATGTGGGGAGGATTAGTGGCATTAGAAACAGGAAACATAAGCTCATATTTGAACATGTTACGTTTGAGGAAGTGTTGGTTCATCCGGATGGAGAGACAATTGGACGCACAGGATTGAAAGGAGGGGGAGAGGTTAGGGGAGGAAAAGTAATTTGAGTATTATCTGCGTAAAAGTGATAGCGGAAGTCAAAGGAATGTATGAGTTTGCCGAGAGAGGAAGTGTAGATAGAGAAGCGCGGAGGGCCAGGAACAGAGCATTTGGGTACAACAATAGAGAGAGGAAGAGGAGAGGAGCAAGAGTTGGAAGTAGATACATTGAAGGAGTGACCTGAGAGGAGGAGAACCAGGAGAGGACTGTCCCCTGACGGCCAAAGTAGTGAAGAGTGTGAAGGAGAAGAGAGTGATCAACAGTGTTGAAAGCAGCAGAAATGTCAAAGCGTATGAGAAGGGAGAAGAGGCCCTCTGGCTAAATGTAGTTCATTGGTCACTTTGGTGAGGGCAGTTTTGGAAGAGAGAAGAGAGCCAATAGGAAAGTTGGAGAAGAGAAAGTGGGTGATATGGTTGAGGACAAGTCATTCAAGACTTTTAAAAGCAGATGTTAGCAGAGAAATGTGGCTGTAGTGTTAGAGAGTAATAGTGAAGAGGGTTTCATGAGAATAGAGGAAATTCACTGCGAATGGCGTTTGGGCAGGATTGTGGGATGCGGGAGACTTGCCTGCACTCCCAGGAGTCCGTGAGACCGACCCGAATTTTGGGAGTCTCCCGGACATTCCGCAAGAGTTGGCAAGTATGACATAACAGTGTATAGGAGTTACATTCAATAATATCAAAGATTTGAGCATTTATATTGTTAATATATAGTAAAGACACTATACAGAATAAAAACATAAACCAGATATAGATGGCATGCATTAAAAGGGAGGGGGGTTGGAGACATATTTAAGGATAATCAACAATTTGACATTTGGGAACATCAGAACAGTAGGATTCTCAGAGATTGGACCAGTTGCTGAGGGTCAGGGCCCCAACGAGGGTGGTGCGGGCGGTGCCGTCGCCCAGGGCGCAAAGCCAAGTGGGCGCAGCTACCTGCCTCCATACCTTCAGCCCTTAAGTTCCGCTTAAGAGCTGAAGAAGAGAGAGAGATTAACTTACCAGAGTTTGATGCTTCACTCAGTTAAGGACAAGCATCAAACTCTGGTAAGTTAATCTCTCTCTCGCTCTCTCCTCCCTCTCCCTCCTCCCCCTCCTTAGATGGGGGGCGCCGGTGCCCTGTCTCGCCCAGGGCACCAAAATGTATGGTTACGCCACTGTCGAACGCAGTTGACACACTGCTAGCAATCCGTCCTGACCTACCTGGGCACACGGTCTGAAGGAGAAGCCAAAACAGCACTCCTATCCGACACCGCAAACAAAATATATGGTCGGAGCATTTGAACTCTTCTGCTCCTTTATTTCCTATTCTCCTCCCTGCATTCACAGATACTCAGAGACTCTGCAAAATATCATAAAACGTTGTTTACGAAACACAGCTTCAAATGCGCACAAAGCCCCACATATACACTGCGACTTTCAAAACCGCTCCACAAAATATTCACCGTGCTCCGCTTTTGTTCAAATTTTGTACATGTTTTGCCAGCAGAATTTGGCTTTGCGTGTTCTATTTACTACCCCAACCCCTCCACGCAGTAGTATGAAGTGACCCGTTGATGTACTAGCGCTATCCTTCGACTATTAATTCAGCAAAATGCAATTGTACAAGTACAACGCAGAATGGAAAAACAAAGGTAGATCTCAAAGGTTGAAATTCGCTCCTCTGCTGCTCCGCGGTACCGTGGCACAATTTTGCTCTCCTCTGCAAAACGCGTACTAGCATCCAATGCAGATAGATGTAGGAGCTACGCAGATATTTATGGAAGCCAATAGAGCGTATTTCTCACGCAGCGCTATACGAAGGTGGTTGGGGACTTGGGTCCAATAGAGGAACAGCTGGATGAACTCCTAAGTGATAGTATTGCGCTGAGATTGTATCAATAGTGCTGAAGTGGCGCAGTCCGGTCCGTGTGATGTTGGGAAGGTTCAGAGTTTCTTTAGGCTTTCCATCGCTTCCCCTGCTGAATACATTAGTGGTAACGGAGGCCTGTGGTTATAGGAGGAATTCTGCCCCTAAGGCCATTCTGTCTGGGTTCAGTGGGTTTTTTCATATGATTTTCCTTCTCTTACAGCCAGACGGAGAAAATACTGTTCAAATTATTTGCAGATAGTGATTAATAATGTTTTCAAGCCCAAACCCACAAGCACTTGATCAAGTGTTAACAAGGCGAGCTGAGACACGGTGACCTTTGTTCAACTAAAGGCCTAATATCAATGTACGCTCTAGACGGTGAAATGTAACGTCAGTGATATTGGAGAGTATCGCTGTGCAGTATGGATGAAAATGTGGCAATTTTTTATGGCATTAATCTATTATCTCATCATTGATCAGCAATCCCAGGTAAAACAATTTTTCCGAAACGGCTGGAAATGTTTTTTTATGTTTATAACCAAGTCGGGTGCTCAGCGCTGGGACACAATCCGTATTTTATGTCCATCTGCGCAGTCGCTTTGTGTGATATTTTGAGGTTACGTAAGCAGTAACGTACAGTCTTATCAGAGACATAGTGCCTGCTGGGAGATCTATTTATTAAAGGGTGGTTTTTTTTTTGCAGGATTTCTCCCCATTTACCAAAACCCCCAGACGGTAAAGTCTATCGCAGGTGGGCATCCATCGCTGGGCGTCTCCTGCTTCCTCGCGCAAAGCTGTACGAGTACAGCCGCTGTCCTCAGATTGCTAACGCCGTCTCAGGATGGTTAGCCAGAGGTGAGCACAAGGAAAATGCTCTATTATTAAAATAAAGCCTATATTTCTGGGGGGAGGTGTTATCTTTACTTATTTATTTTTTTAAAACTTTATTAATTTTTATTTTGGTAGTGTGAACTTCCAGTTCCATTTGGCATGTCCAAGCCAGGTCAAGTACGTGCAGAGGGTCCCAGGACTGGCATGGCGACCTGTAAGACTCCCCTTACTGCTGCCAGCTGGTACCACCGGCATCGCCAAGCTGCCCCGATGACATTTTCTTAATAAACTGCCCGATACAAAATTTGTTATCACTTAGATAGACAGAAATAGCAAATCTACATTGGGGGCGGTGTGGGGTTCTCATAGGTGTCATATTTAAGGGGTTGTGTGGGGTGGGCAAGTCCTAAGAACTGTTTACGAAAATGCTGAAAGCATCATTAAGGGAATATCCAGACATTTTATTCCTCTCTTTACAATGTCATATGTGTTTCTTTTTCCCACATGCGGCGAGGCAGGACCCTCTCAGGGAGTCCTCTCTCGCCCTCAGGGGGTCCTCTCTCGCCCTCAGGGGGTCCTCTCTCGCCCTCAGGGGGTCCCCTCTCGCCCTCAGGGGGTCCCCTCTCCCCCTCAGGGAGTCCTCTCTCGCCCTCAGGGAGTCCTCTCTCCCCCTCAGGGGGTCCTCTCTCGCCCTCAGGGAGTCCTCTCTCGCCCTCAGGGGGTCCTTGTTTTCCGCACCTGTCTAACTAGCAGCTCAGTTTTTAGGCATTTCTTTAGCATAACATTGCGGATTTCTCCTCACACCTGTTAGGCTGCTGGTCTGATCCCCAACCCACAGAACTAGATGGCGGAGATATTCAACTATAGCAGCCACCTTTCCCTTAGAGCTTGACGCGCTCACCGGTACTCAGATGCCCCCAGGACTTAGCTCCAGGTGTAGTGTGGGTTACAGGACCACAGCGGCAGGCCAGGAGACTGGGTAGTAGGCAGCGGATAGTCAAACGGTAGCCGAGGTCAAGGGTCACAGGCAAGCAGGGGTAGTTAATAAACACACCAAAAGTCGGGGTCACAGGCAAGGTAGCAGAATCCAAGGTACAGGCCAAAGGGTCAGGGTCACGAGCAAACAGGCAAAGTCCAGGCAGGGGTCATACACAGGGAATCCAACAGAGTATCCACAGGACAGGGTATAACAAACAGGAGCAGGTCAGCAAGACTGGGTCAGAAGCGCTATAACCGTCAGGGAGGCTCAGTCCTCACTGCCTTAAATACACAGAGCAACCAATCAGGGCTAAGCCCTGTAACAATACACATGCCAGGACTGATTAAATAAGGCCACATAAATCAGTCCACAGGCTGAGGATATTTCAGTGCCTGCACCCGGCTGTCCTATGTGCCGGGGCGCGCTGTGCAGGGAATCGGTGTCTGGCCGTTGTCCTGGCAACGGTCGGACCTGCTGGCGGAAGTGCCGCCCCAGTTACCAAGGAGATGGCCAGGACGCTCAGCGAGGTAATAGACAAGTCGCGGTGGTGCCCGTTGCCGCGGGGCTCCTAACAACACCCCATAGAGATGCGCAGGAAAACCTGCAAGGCTGGGTTACCATAGGGCCCCAAAAACTGCACAGCCGGATTATTCGGCACAACTGAATATCCCCCCTAAGAGTCAGGTCTAACAGGTCATAAATTAAAAGGAGAACTGGTCTCACAGAGGGGTCTATTTATGACCCTTCGTTTTTTTCACTTGATACTTTTCAATCCTTATCTCCTTGATAAGGATTAAAAAGTAACGGCTATGTATTAAAAATCTTCTCAGGGACAGCAGTGCCGATAACCTGCTGTCCCTGAGGGGGCCGATAACCTGCTGTCCCTGAGAAGTGACTCACCTGATCATCGCAGTCTTATCAATTTTGAAAGCTGCGATGATCTTCTCTTTTTTTCTTCTTCTTCTTTTTGTTAGTGCGCATGCACCGACCGAAAACTTGGTGAAAGTTTTCAGATATGTTAATGTGCGCCAGCTTCAGATGGCACCAGCTTCAGATGGCTCCAGCTTCAGATGGCTCCAGCTTCAGATGGCACCAGCTTCAGATGGCACCAGCTTCAGATGGCTCCAGCTTCAGATGGCGCCAGGTTCAGATGGCTCCAGCTTCAGATGGCTCCAGCTTCAGATGGCGCCAGGTTCAGACGGCTCCAGCTTCAGACGGCTCCAGCTTCAGATGGCACCAGGTTCAGATGGCACCAGGTTCAGATGGCTCCAGCTTCAGATGGCACCAGCTTCAGATGGCGTACATTAACATGTAGAAAAAGAGAAATTTTTCTCTAGTTAGACTTTAATACATAGCGTTACTGAGCACTTCCCGTAGACTGTTATGGGGAGTGCTCAGTAAAACGATGAGAAATGCAAAGCAGCAGATATCTCAGATATGCTAGAATAATACACAGTAATTTAGCGGTTAATCCCCAGAAACTGTTGTTTTCAGGGATTCACCTCTAAATTACAGGGGTGAGATCTTTGATAAATAGGCCCCTTATTCTTATAGCAGACATTCCGAGGACTAACACATTCGGATCATGCTGTTTGTCTCCTAAAATACTGCTTGTTCAAACATTAAGTTCTACATAACTCATGACGGTAAGGGGACATCAGGACATTCAACGAGTTACATCTTATAATATTATTGGATGATACATTATAATGTACTCAGCATAAAGCGGTTAGATGGCTCAAAACGCGTCACGTTTACAGCAGAGTGATTCCAACTATGGATTCTATAGAGGGTGTAAAATCCTCATGTGCAAAATCAAATGAAATACAGTATAACGCGGTTATGGCTGCCGGAACACAGTAAGCCAGGTAAGCGTGGCAAGGGGGCGCCCCAACAACAAAAGGGGAAAAAAATATTTTTGGATGTTGGCGCCTGCCCTTAACATCCGAGCCCTTGCTTTGAACAGAATAGGATTGGAATAAGCACTGGGGTATGGAGAAGAGGAGCTTGTACACACTTCAGTAGGAAGGATGCATCTCACCGGCCCTGACCTCTGTTATCTGACATCGTACACAGTCTGCCCAATATCCACCAATATATTCCCAACGTGTTTCTGTGATTCTCTGTTTCATAAATTACCCCGGATGCTTCAGCTGACTATTGTGGTGCTCAGTGCACTTAATAATCTCTGATCTAAATTACTGGACCAGATATATTATGTCTCATGTACAGTTTAATATCCCGCAATCACCGCAACGTTGGTGATTACAGGGGGTCTGTACACATTTTCCACCACACCATGGTACATAATTCTCTGCTGAATCCCTGAGGTCAGTCGGCCGACCTGTCATATACAATTGTGGATCATCTCAAGTTGTTCAATCATTCACCTATACCCCGTGACTAATGCTAGAAATGCCACGCCCATTTTTAAGTAGGCCACACCCATTATGACACCCCAAAATCTGGACTGCTCTGCAAAAATCAGCTTTTCAACTACTGGATTTGAATATAAAGTATGTTTCCATAAAGAAGGTGAGATACAGAATGTGCTCCGAGTCTCAGATCCCAACATTCGGAAAAGCAACATCTGGACAAACAAAACCACACCCGACCCACCCAAATCTGCCCTGATCTGTACAGCCAAGCCCACATTACAGAGAAGCCACACCCACTTTCCAATAAGCACCACCCCTTTCAGGATCCAGAAAATCAGGAAATATAGGGTGTATGTAAAAGTCCATACTTGCCAACTCTCCCGGAATGTCCGGGAGACTCCCGCATTTTGCGAGAGTCTCCCGGACTCCGGGCGAGTGTGGCAATCTCCTGAATTCTGCCCACTTCACTAGGAAGTGCCCCACTTCCTAGTGAAGTGGGCAGAATTAGATCCCAAACGCTGCGATTCCCGGTGAATCGCGGTGTTTGGCCCCGCCCCCCGCTGTCAAATGACGCGGATGCGTCATGACGTCACAGGGGCCAATTTTGGCCGTTCCGCCCCCCTCACGCCCCCCTCCACTGGCTGGCTCCCGGAAGAGAGCTGAAGAAAGTCGGCAAGTATGTAAAGTCTCAAAAGACAAATTCTCCCGACACACATGACCAAGTTATACAGTTTTAAAACTGTGAAAAGAAGTTTTGCTGCCCTCTTTCTCCAAATTTTTTTTACTGTGTAACTCGGTCACAATATCATTTATTTCTTACCTCTAAGTTGCTGACCTGCATACATTATATTCTGCTTTTACTTACTATTGTTACAGATCCTTTGTTATAGAACAGACTCTTCTTTGATAAATCCAAACTGTAAATTATTGCTGTGATAGACAGTGAAGAGGAGAATGTAAGATGCAGACTGCAAATAGGGCTCCTTCACAAGTGGACGACGTATGTCTGTTTTTTGCACTAGATTTGCATTTTTCGTACTGTACGTTACAGTAGGGGGCGCACTCACAGACTTGTGACTCAGTGGGTATGATATAAATATGGTTTGGATATTTACACATATTTCCAAAACATTTAGATTTAAAGAGGGAATTTATTATTACACCTAACTTTGACTAGAATTACACAATTGGCTGCTTCCTATAGTGACAATTAATACTGCAGTTACCCATCAGAGTACCCTCATACCGTCACCTTTATTTACCTATATTACAGAAGAACCTCATGATTATGTTTAGGAATCAGATTTCAATATTGCAGACAGGGGTGTAACTAAACCTTTGTGGCCCCCATGTACTGCCTGAGAGTAGAAATAACTCCCTTACACAATGGAGCTTTGACAGAGGAGGCAGCCCCCCCTTCACTGCCTGCTGCGGACCCCATAACAGCTGTACCCCCTGCTAATGCTAGTAGTTCCCCATTTCATTCCAGAGTTTCCTAAACAAATAATATCATTATTTTCGCATTCTGTCTAAAATGTACTACTGCATTTGGATGTAACATGATTATATAAACTATATCACATATTACATAAAAGCTAAAAATGGTTATATTATATTTTACAGCATGATGGAGTAGCCAACAGAAGAGGAGGTCATGGTGGATGAGGGACCACCACAGGATGAGGTCATCGTGGAGGAGGAACCACCACAGGAGGAGGTGGTGGAGGAGGAACCACAGGAGGAAGTGGTGAAGAAGCAACCACAGGAGGAGGTGGTGGAGGAGGAACCATAGGATTAGATGGTGGATGAGGGACCACCACAGGAGGAGGTGGTGGAGGAGGAACCATAGTATTAGATGGTGGATGAGGGACCACCACAGGAGGAGGTGGTGGAGGAGGAGCAACCACAGGAGGAGGTGGTGGAGGAGCAGCAACCACAGGAGGAGGTGGTGGAGGAGGAACCACCACAGGAGGAGGTGGTGAAGAAGCAACCACAGGAGGAGGTGGTGAAGAAGCAACCACAGGAGGAGGTGGTGGAGGAACCACCACAGGAGGAGGTGGAGGAGGAGGAACCACCACAGGAGGAGGTGGAGGAGGAGGAACCACCACAGGAGGAGGTGGAGGAGGAGGAACCATAGGATTAGATGGTGGATGAGGGACCACCACAGGAGGAGGTGGCGGAGGAGGAACCACCACAGGAGGAGGTGGAGGAGGAGGAACCACCACAGGAGGAGGTGGAGGAGGAACCATAGGATTGATGGTGGATGAGGGACCACCACAGGAGGAGGTGGAGGAGGAGGAACCACCACAGGAGGAGGAGGAACCATAGGATTAGATGGTGGAGGAGGAACCACCACAGGAGGAGGTGGTGGAGGAGAAACCACAGGAGGAGGTGATGGAGGAGGAACCACAGGAGGAGGTGGTGGAGGAGGAGCAACCATAGGAGGAGGTGGTGGAGGAGAAACCACAGGAGGAGGTGATGGAGGAGGAACCACAGGAGGAGGTGGTGGAGGAGGAGCAACCATAGGAGGAGGAGGTGGAGGAGAAACCACAGGAGGAGGTGGTGGACGAGGAACCACAGGAGGAGGTGGTGGAGGAGGAGGAACCATAGGAGGAGGTGGTGGAGGAGAAACCACAGGAGGAGGTGGTGGAGGAGGAGAAACCACAGGAGGAATTGGTGGAGGAGGAACCACCACAGGATGAGGTCATCATGGAGGAGAAGCCTGATTGGATTTTTGCAAATCAACTTCACTAAACATTAGTAGGACGCATATGGAATTGTAGTGTAATCCTTAGACATTGAGAGGTATGAGCTTTCTGTGACAGATTTGTTGCATTTTGCAATAGAACATGTTCAATTTGTGCTTTAAAAAAACAGCATTTTATGTAGATGCATGATGCAAGGAACAAACAAGTATTGACCAATTTACTTTACTAAGTACTAATACACAAATGCTTTAGGATTAGTTCTGGAAGATCGGTGGAGTTATATTCCATGACCTACAGCTCCTACAGAGGTGCTGAATGGGAATGAGAGGTGACTTAGGCCAATATGGAGCTGTACAATTTGCTTTCTCCTATCCCTGGCTTTCCCGTAGACTTTAACACGCTGCGTGCTGGTACCCACACAGCATTCATGTTTCCAATGCCGGAAAGGATTCTTTTCTCCAACAAGTATCAGAGAACCCATGGATTATGGTGAGAAATGGTCTGTGGAGTTTTTTAACCCCTTACATTCAGCATGGGACTTTAGGTGGTGACGTAGAGGGCACATGCCACTCGTCCTTAGCACTCAAGGGGTTAATTGCTCTTTCCATATGGACAGCTGCAGGAAGCACAATGACTATTTAATATGGATTATGTGTGGAGGTTTTACTTCATTTTTTTCTAACATTGTTAATGCTACTTTCATCTTTATTAATTAGACATTATTCTCTCTATAACCTATTTGCGCAAACATCATAATTAAAAACATGTTTCTAATAAATCTATAAGTATTAATGATACCTAATGATGTATTAGTTAATTAAAATTTCATCTTCTCTGTGGACAGACAAAATCCAGCTCACAGCTCCAGCAGAACTGGCTAATTTCTGGTGTGTTCCACCATCCAAGCGCTTTTCTTAGCGGCTCGAGTGTTTATATGTCTTGCACATTCCCTGATTGTACAAACTGGTGTAAATCACGGTACAGTCCGTGTGTTTTAGATGTCGGATTTCCCTGTCGGGTTACTGGTGCCAGGGGATAGAAAGTTATCCGCTGCTGCCAAGTGTCTGTAAATAACAATATCCTGAAAGAACATGAGGGTGATGTCTGAGAAGTGTACGGTTGGGTTTTATGGACGGGAATAAATGAGTTGAGGTTGGAGCTAGCGCTGTAAGTACCGCATGATGTATGGATGCTTTATAGAACACGATCTATAATTGTTTTCTAAAGACCACAAAATCACATATCTGCCTAAATGCATCTGGCTTTCTATGTACAGCGCACATGGGCAGGGGTGAGTTTCAGTGGAGTTGAGCAGCACATTACGAAAATTCCTGAAAGACCATTTAAAGTCACCTTCCAAACCAGCAATTCACCTATACATGAAATAAAGTATTTATAGGGAAATAAGGGCCTCTAAAAAATGTTGTGGACGTGTCAAGTCCACATATTAATGTTATCTTACACAAGTTCAGAGGAGGTGGCTGTTTTGGGTAATATGAAGGTCTGAGGGTCTTGCTCTCTAAATCAGTGAACCATGCAAGCGGTTTCTGGACTGATCACCCCTAGGCTTCATATTAGCTGACAGTACAGTGATCCAATATAGGATACCGCTCGGTGTTATGAAGGTGGGCAACGCACTGCTCTCCAACTTGGCTGCAACTGAACTGCATGAACTAGGACAAAGCCTCCTGTGAGGGCTGCCCATGTGGGGGAAAGAGGGGGGGCACCATGTTGGGGGGGGCTGACTGGCCCTTATGGCTATTACTGTAACTGTAATCTTGTGTGTCTGAATTCTTTTTAAGAATTCAGCCATGCTGCTCCCGAAGGCCCAAAGCCCTGTGGGGTCACAACAACGTTGCCAGCCATGTAATGTGCTGGCCATGCGGCTGCCAGTGTGCCGTACGGCGTCGTCATTACTCAAGTGAGAAGAACGATTCACCACAACTCTCTGATCCAAACAAGCAACTCATAGAGTCATCGAGGAGATTCAATGAGCCGCCATGTTCCTCAGGGCATCGCTGCTGCACATTTTTTACCGTTTTCTATTGGAATTTTAAAAAAAATGCCCCTTAACTTTGCACCCAGCACATTCATAGGTTTATACCCACATCCTGGTGTTCAAGACTGTCCACAGAAAGTCAATCTACATCTAGTTTTGCAGAATAGCAGGTACAAGTGGTAATATGCATGGTGGAGGGTGACTCCACACTAATGTCACTTTAGTATCACCCCCTAACATTCTGCCCAGGTCCCAGCACAGTGTCTGTATCCACCAGCTGCCCAGAGACAGGAACTACCACAGAACCTGTATCCACTAATTGCCTGGAGCTAAGAACTAGCACAGAACCTGTATCCACTAATTACCTGGAGCTAAGAACTAGCACAGGACCTGTATCCACTAATTACCTGGAGCTAAGAACTAGCACAGGACCTGTATCCACTAATTATCTGGAGCTAAGAACTAGCACAGAACCTGTATCCACCATCTGTCTGGAGTCCAGAACTAGCACTGTGGCTGTATTATCAACAGCTACAATTGTTTTTCCGCTACTTTACGGATCACGTATTTCCTCCACTAAGATCGTTTTCCTACTTTACCTTCTGTTTTATGTCATTATATGGTTTGGGACTGGTGCTTATGAGGGATTTAATCAATAAAGTTAAGGAGGATCTTTTGTGGTTATGGCTACTGCTTACCAATACGATATTGGTGTGATCAGAGATGGTGGCAAGGAGGTGCTGGGGGCAGACTAAGTGTGGATCAGACCACTATAAAAATGAACCTGTTGATACCAAAGTTTGTGGCTGACTACTGGGGCGTAGTCGTCAGACATATTTAATTAAAACGTTGGCATTAATGCCTGGATATATGGCATGTGGGGATCTCAAAAGGGTTGGAGAGAGCGGTGGGTGTGTGGCACAGATTTGAGGGGTCAAATCTTCTTGGTGTATGGGGGTACTGGAGGGTCTTGGTTTATGTGGGTTATCTCTTCATTGGTAATAATGTTTGGTGGTACGGGAAGGTACCTCCAAGGCAAGGTCCTAATGGCATGGTGGTGTTTGAGGGACCTGACCTCTTGCCGTACAGTGGCTGGGGGGCTGCACGTGCTGGTGAGTACAGACCTCCACACAGCTCAGCCAGTTAGATGGTGACTATGGGAAAATATTTGATCATTTTAGGTAACAAACTAAGTAATAAGAGGGTTCTGTAAATGTAATTTTGTAAGGGCCCCTGTGTCCCACTGAATGACGATAAACTCCACTCGGTTTTGTCAGGGAAGGCAGCCCTCCGTCAGCTACCCCAGAGATGCAAGTGTTGCGTAATAATATAATACTCCAGCAATTAACTAATGGATTTATAACGCTGTAGCACCTGAGATATTTCATTAGTCGGCTGTTACATAGATTGCATTTGTTATTGATAGTGTGTTGTGGAGAATAAATTAAGCTAATTGGAATCCCAGGCCACCCGCCACTTAACTGCACTGACACCAAATCACATCATATGTTCTGATAACAATGGTCATTTGTAAACGTTGATAATGAGAATTCTGCTGTACTCAGTCCCTTAAAGCGGACACAGCGGAGGTAGCATTTTGTGGGATGAACCAATATCCAGCCTATCCAATCACTAGGAAGTACGTTCATGGCATCAATCCACTGAGAGCATACGTAGGGCCCACGTCAATCAAAAGACGACTATAACTGGCAACACGTAAGAAGATTTCTGTATGTCTGCAGAATGCTGACAATAAGCAGAGCCTGACATGGGCCTGATTGGCCGTGTGGTTATTCGGATTTCTCCAGCTCTGAACATGGGCTGTTTATTTGTCTGTAGAATCACATTCCAGTGAAAAAAGATGCCCCTAGATAGAGACGAGCTTCCAGAATTAAACCCAGCTGGTCAGAAGGCCGAACGGATATCACAACCCAGCAGGAAGCGCTTTATCGGGAAGTCACTTGTGTGGGGAAAATAGAACAGGTGCAGACGGAGTGGGTGCATGGCAGAGCGTGCCGGACAGGATGAGGTGTAATACACAAGTAATGGAGACATTATACAGCTTCAGATTATAGCTAATTACATTATATGATTACAGAACCACAACAGGACATTTGCAGGCAGCAAAACAAGAACAAAGAGCAATTAGTATACAAAATGGAGAGCTACTAAAATAGTATTAATTATAGTAAAAAATAAAATTACCCTTCAAAATTAACATCCGATGGTTATAAAAAAAATAGTAAATATATTTTCTTTATTGACGCTGAAATAGAAAAAAAAAAAAAAGTTGTAGCAACTGCAAAACAGGTTTAAAAGTAAAATTAAGTTAATGGCAAATATTTTTTTTGAATCATGATTATTGCTTTTATTGAATTTAATATTACCGATTCATTAATACTTGTATTGAGTACTTTGAGACAGACACATTGATGATACAATACAGTGATTGTTTTAGGGATTGTGCAGGCAGCGTTTTGTATCTACAGGTATTACACTCGCTACGTCTTTGGATCAGTGCTGGATTTGTGTATTCAGCGTGATCTGTGATCCCTACTTTATTTACGTCTGTATTCCCTACCAGTCACTTCCCCACATCTGCTCATCTGGAACCTTAGATTTATGCAAAAAAAAAATTATTTACATTTGACATTTAAAGAAAAAGTCAAACTGAAAATAAAAAATACATTAATACATTATTCTAATAATTAGAACTGACCGGGGGTCCCTTAACTTTTGCAAAGTGTTAATGCTGCTCTGATTTTAAATATTTTTTTTTATATTTGTTTTTGTTTGCTGGACCCTATAATGATATCACAATAAACCTATTGTTTGTGTGCACCCAGTAGATAGGCCCCACCCCAATCACATGACAATCCCAAGTGTTCCATAATGACAAAAGTTCCAGTTAAAACTGAGTACAATTAATCATTATAACGTAAGATAGATTTCATTGTAAGTGAACAAGCAACTGAAGTTATGTTACCAAAACAGGTAGATTTATGGCAATGTTCTCACATTTAAAGGTTTGCTATACGAAAAACCCCAGAACATATACACAGACACAGAAGTGAGGGAAATATATATATATATATATATATATATATATATAAAAGTTTAATTTTCTCTAGTAAGACAGTATATTCTAATAAAAAGGTGCAAATAAAAAGTACACTATTAATTTAAGTCATTTATATAATTAAACTGACCAACGAATGAGGACACGTAAAGCATTACTCCAAAAAAGGACCCCCCCCCCCCCAAAAAAAGATTTGTCTGGAGGCAAGATGGCGTCTCGTGTTACGACACAATTGCAATTTATGACGCTGAAATTTTGCAGCAGTTTTTAATTACTTTTAGTACAATAGCGCCCTCTACATTTTTAAACATATATTATGAAATGCATGGTACAAAAATATACAGGTTATTAACAAAACTCCTGGCTTCCTATTTTTTTTTTAATAATACTGACACGTATTTTCAGGTATTTTATTTATTTATTTTGTACGTTTTTAAATAAAGCCATAAAAAGTGCAATTTTATTAAAACTGTTGCAGTTTTATCCTGGTCATTAGTTGTTCAGTCTTGGCTGAGCCGAGTCGTTGAGCGGTTATTATATATGATAATGGTTGAAATGAACCTCATAATTGCAGATGATCATCAATGGTTCTGCAGTTGTAACATTGAAAATATTTCATTTCATGCCTAAGAGGAAGTGGAACGTGGAAATTGTTGGCGCAAGTTTTGGGGTGATCTGTAAAATCGTTATCTGTAGAATCCATCCACAACCATGGTTAGGAAACTCTACACCTGACTAACGCAGCAGGGAAAGTCTAATGTAAAGTCTGCACTGAGCCACAGCTGCCAATCAGAAATAAGCGTTTATCTATCGGAGGCAAGTCAGGCAATGCAAGCAAGCATCTCATTGGGTACTGTAGTGCTCATTTTGCACCTAAATGTATCATTAGTACATTAATGATTAGCATTAGGACACTGAAATAATACAATTCTGTAAGGTACATAGCCCGTTTAATTCTTAATACATAGATATATAGATCTTGTGCTATTAGATCATTACATCGCCTATAAAATGAGGGTGTCTGAGAACGATCTGTTTATGAGAATCCCTTAATAAATATTCTCTCCCGCGTTCTACAAACCTTCCAGTAAAGATGAGAACTGACACATCCACAACCCGGCCTTTACCTGCAAAGTCAAACTCCATCAACACAACTGATATCCCAAATGTATATAATCAGCCATTGCTGAATCCACGAAGGTCTTTATACTTTTATTATATTAAACATTGAATTCAATAAACCCAACGGACATATAACATGACTTACAGAAACGACTATATCTAGCGAGATTTGCAAGAGAAGTTGCTATGATTGGTTAATGGACACAACTTTGCATTAATACAACCTTCCAATTGAGAAAAAAAACATATGAATGTGCTGTGTATGTTTAATGATCTGCAATAAACCGTTTAAGGATTTTTTTTACTATTGCAAGTTGAAACAGTTTACATTGGAAAATCAAAGTTTCTTCTTTAATTTTATCGATTCTCGTAGTATTCAGCATATAGTATATTCTCTGGACTCAAGCAATGTCCATGTATGAACTTGGCTGCATATCAAAATTTTCACACACGTACCACAAATTTTGTTATTTTGGCCCCGCCCCCTCGAAGCAATCGCACCCATTCACAGCAGGGAGGGCTAAAACGCTGCAATTTCCGGTGAATTACGAGCTTGAGGTCCCCATTACACCCATTGCACTAGGAAGTGGCAGAATGTGTGAAAATGCTGCTCTCCCGGGAGTACGGGAGACCTACCCAGAATTCAGGGGTCTCCTGGAAATTCCAGAACAATGTGAAAATATGATCTTTATGTTTCAGTGTGACAGGAGCCTCACATTACTACTCTGTGCTGCTTACACTATCTCTCAGTCTGCTGCTTCTATTCCTCTCCTCACATCATGTCACTGCTCCTGTCACATGCAGCCCTGTCCTCACTAACACATCACTCATCTCCTGATATACTCTGTGCTGCTGGGAGACCCTGCTCCTTCCACTATATAACTCTCAGTCTGTGGCTTCCTGCTGCCTCCATTCCCCTCCTCACATCATGTCCCTGCCCCTGTTACATGCAGCCCTGTCCTCACTAACACATCACTCATCTCCTGATATACTCTGTGCTGCTGGGGACCCTGCTCCTTCCACTATATAACTCTCAGTCTGTGGCTTCCTGGTGCCTCCATTCCCCTCCTCACATCATGTTACTGCCCCTGTCACATGCAGCTCTGTCCTCACTAACACATCGCTGATATACTCTGTGCTGCTGGGGGACCCTGCTCCTTCCACTATATAACTCTCAGTCTGTGGCTTCCTGCTGCCTCCATTCCCCTCCTCACATCATGTCACTGCCCCTGTCACATGCAGCCCTGTCCTCACTAACAATCACACAGAATAATACAACCATTGTAAGATTAGCACAGTCATCTCCTGAAATAATCTGTGCTGCTTTGGTAATTCTGATGACTTGATTGGCTACAGGTTTTTCCTCTGTCTGGGCACCCTACTCAAACACACCTTAAAATATTTTACAAATACATTACAGACAATGTAAGGCAATTGTCATGTATGGTTTGAAAACATCATGTTATATCTTAATGTAAATAGTGATCTTACTGAGTTTATCCAATGTAGCTCTTAAGGCTCCTGACCCAACAATCTTATGAACAGATAGGCTGGATAAATGGTCAGGCAACATAATGGCGCCCCCTTGTGTGTGCATGTAAGAGGTACACCTTAACTACTCATAAGGCAATGTAATATCTTGCAAAAGTACCTTCTAAATCTCTCAATTTCAGGATAAACTATGAGTGACATTTGGCTCTCGGAGTCGAGAGGGACTTTCCATTGTCATCTATGTATCCTGATAATTATTTTATTTTGTAAGTATTTTGCCGACTTTAAGAAATTGAAATTAAGTTTAAAAAAAAGTAAAAAATAAATAAATCACATCCACCTTTAATAAAGCCAACAAAAATATGTTTTATTTCTTGGGATCTAGATATTGTTACATAATTCCACATTTACATCTTATTTCTACCCCAGTCTTCTGCAGGTGAACAAGTCCCACTTGTTAGGCGTAGATATGCTGCTTGGCAGAAGAACTAGCAATCTTCCTTATCAAAAGTGTAAATGAAAGACACCAGTCAGTGACTTCATCAATGTCTCTGATTGGAGAACAGCAAGTCATGAATTATTCATTAAACATAATTCTTTATTTGCTCTCTTTGGGGATGAGTGATAGAAGTAATTTGTTACATAGTTATTTACCTTATGGAACGGATGGTTCAGATAAACTAAAGTAGGAAGGTTAGGTGAAGACGGAGGGCAAGAGGCTGTTATAGAATCTTTACTACAACAATGTGTTACATTTATTATAAGTATTCCAGATTAAACTGTGATAGGAGGACATGTGAGTCTATAGATTCTTATAGTTGTCTGCTCTCCTGGGGTATCAAGGAGACTCCAAAATTGTTGAAAGACCTCCTGGACTCCCAGGAGAGAGACTATGCTCCCAGAAAGGTGCTCACTGGCTTTAAACATGGGCGGGGACCTGTTGTCATTATGCAAATTGAATCAATGATTTCATGAAGCCACTCCCACCTCTTCTATATATATATATATATATATATATATATATATATATATATATATATATTAAAGCAGGCAAAAATGCACTACAAGGCCAGGTACACACTACAAGCTTTTCACCTTGGCCGATAACACAATAAATGTTCAGCCAGAAGTTGTATTAGTGTGTACGCTCCAACGATGAGCGATTATCGTTCCAAACCACATTATATTGTATTATTTGATGTTATAAATGGGTTAAAACTCTTGTTCTATGATGTAACAATGTTGCTCCAATCCTGCAGTGTGTATGTACTCAGGACCGCCAGTGTCCATAGATCTCTATGCAGTGTGCAGAGTCACCATCTTTTCAGCCGATGGTTATGACAGATGAAGAGCACAGATCTGACGGTAAAACTTGTACTTTTTGTTTTCTGTCGTTGGTAAAATCGTTAAAGATGTCGTATCAGGAGAAATTTTCTGTAGTGTGTACCCAGCTAAAGGGTGTATCCACTCACAATGCCCAAGGCAGCGCCAACTCAACGACAAACTTAAGTTTTCAACACGAAATAAACCTACAATATCGTGATCACTATCATCATCATCACTGACACAACACAATATGGAAATGTATGTTCCCATCTCACATGTACACATGGAAGAACAACCTCACATACTCAATCTACCTCTACTTATATGAAAGACGAACGTACTCGCGTCTCAAACAAAACATTGTTCTACTGTGGATTAGTAAAACTGTGATCCTGAGCTGGAATCACCAGTCAGCACCTTCTGGACATCGATCCGATTCCCAACTTTGCAGCCACATCCCCCCCCCCACTGACTGATTACTAGGGAGGGATCGAGCAGGAACTTATAGTTTGTTATCTGTGTTCTATATGGTTATAGATGCATTGTTAGCGGTCACTGTTAGACTACATACGAAGCTGCATATTGTGCATCATTTGACTCTGCAGCCTATTAATGAGAGGAACGACACACACGTATCCCATTGCCGGACAACGGGTGTAGCCGATGACACATTGTGACAAGCTGCAGAATCCTCTGTGTGCGACATAAGATATTGGGTCTGTGCAACGTGTCACCTCTCCCGGCTGGTAGAGACTTGCAGTGATTTTCACAGAACAGGATTTATTTTCCTTTAATAATTAATACTGAACGGGTCGTTTCCTGATTAGCTGCAGAGGCACCAGGGAAGGTAAAAATGTATAATCTAGTGCAAATTCTCCGCATTGCGGGCATCACTATTAGGGCTTTGTACCTTTCGAGACAGAACGCCCACATCTCTTATTTACAACACTGAATTACGGACAACCTGTTTCCTCACTATAACAATTTACATGGATCGTTCAGATGTTTAATGACAGGGTAAAACATATAGGCAGACACTGTATCTTCTGCAGGGTTAGAAAGACGCGCAGTCCTCAACCTCCCCTGAATCCTCCTTGTAGAACGACATTAGTCCGATCATAGTATTTGTTCTGAACAGATCTCTCCGTCACCCACCGACTGACCAGTGTAAAGTGCCTGTTCCTTATACATAGTGGAGGCTGAACCAATGTTCATGGGAATACAGAATATTCCACAAGGAACTAGCGACATTACTGAGCCACAAAACTTCAAGACCCAACAGACATTTGTTACTTATATAAGTTTGTACCCCAGAGTTCACCTGCTGTGTCTGGGATATTCTGGTGTCTTCAGACCGGCCAGACACGGTACAAATATATGTGACAATCTTCCTAAATTGTCTTCTGCTGCAGATCTTGTCACCCCCTCTCTTGTAGACCTCTCCTATTATCCAGCATTAACCGTTCACTGAGGTACGCGTAGATGCCTCAATTTCACAAACTACGACCACATCCTTCTCAGTGCCTCACACCTCAGCGATTTAATGCATTCTAATGGACATTGATTCTGCTCACTCTTTAGCTACTACCACTATGTATAACAGATAATTCGCTAAATAACAGCTAGGAAGAAAAGGGCCATTCCTGATTTTTTTTAAATCACTTTCGTGTCTTCAGTGATCCCGATTTTTATATCAATGTTGACAACATCAATGAATAGTGAAACGAAATGTACAAAAATAATTGACTTTAGTGTGGCGTAATGCATTGCATATCTTTTAAAAGGAGAAATCAGATGACAGAATGTTGTTATTATATACTGTTCCGTTCATTTACCATCATCTATTCCTTCTGAATTCCCCATAGTGTTAATAATCTCTTCTTTCAGGAACGCACTAGATAAGAAAATTACACCGACAAATGAATCATTTTCACCTACGTATCTATTATTGCCACAGAATGTACCATGTCCCATATCACCAACAAGACACCGGCGTTAAGTGCTCAAGTTCACTGTGACGGTTAATGAAGTTCTATAAAAATGAGTTGGACGTTGGAGAATGGTATTGCCACAACGTCACTTTTCATTGGTTGGCGTGGATCAGCTGATCAGGAGCCACCTTGAGCGGATACAGTTCATTAGATGGAGATACAGGGCTTGGCATTGATTAAATAAGGACAAAAACGGTTTAAAAGATGAAAGCCAAAGACTACGGCCTGCACTGGGAGGTCGACAAACCCAAAGGTGGCACGTACAACGATTGTGGTGCCTCCTGCCACCCACACTCCACAACTTCTGGATGAAACACAACCATCGGAGGTTTCTCTACTTCAACCGCGAGCCATTGGCCTTCATGGCTGTCTAAACTCTCCAAATGCCGACTCGGAGACTCGCTGCTAAGTACTACAAAGCAGCTTTCCCTCGCATTCGGATCAGTAGCTGCCCGGCTTATCCACCGAGATCAATTCTGATGTTGGACGAACTTCAGACATAACATTAGTTCCAATGTGCTTCAACTGGAGATAAAGGGTTTTTTTTGGCACTCCCACGTGTCCGCTCAAAAGACCTCATAAGTGCCGGCTGTCAGGAATCCAGACCCGATGACGCATCACTTTCCCACTGGTTACGAAACGTTGTGCTTTTGTGGAGCCAGCTCGAATGTGAACAATTTGGCCTCGATGTGGCAGCATCTTTTAAGCCAATGTTAACGATGGCAACACATGAGGAGGTGAAAAGTGCATGAAAAGTTGCAAAAATACATTGGTTTTTATGTTCAGTTTCAGAAATTGGAGACAGTCCTGGAATCACAAAGAGTGCGTAAGTTTGTGCAATGTCCTGTACAGGGCTCAAATTTAGACAGATCTGAAAAAATACCCATTTATATAACTTGCATCTGGGGATCTTGAATTTATTATAAAAAGAAACTTTACTAGAAATGTCCGACTTTTCTGTTTTGCAAACCTGAATTCTCAACCGTGTCCTGGATATGAAGTACTTGTCGTTATATACATCCATGTCTGACCGCCAAATGGGCCCGCCATCTCTTCTTTCGGGGACGTCAGTTTGTTTGTTTTTTTATTATTCACAAAGCCGGTGACCTTGGGCAGATACTGTACAAATTACCGTTACTTCTGAAATGTTACACAGTGCAAAAGAAAGATCTGGCACTTGTAAAGCGAGACGGCAGGACGTGACTCGCTCTCCCCACCATGTTTTCGGCCGCAGGTCTTCTCAGACGCTTATAGACACGGACCTCGTGCATTATTCAGGCATATAATCGCTCCGCTGAGGCACTTCGAGAAGCTTGATTTCCAAGCGATATTGGGAACGATTTCAGTCACACAGAGGTAAAGTTTTATTTGTTCCACAAGGAAACATATTCTTTCCAGTAACCTCGAGTCGTCTTCCACGCGTTGTCTCTGTTCCGCTGCCTCTACTGTTTGGTTCCTAATAATTTAACTTAGTCACCGCTCTCTCTCGGCTAGTGTCCAAAATTTGGTTTCCCGAGCGCTTACGGTTCCTCTTAAGTTTGGATAAGTCCTTGTCAAACACCTCTCCAGATCGTAGTGCAGACACCAGGTCATCGAACTCCCCACCTTCTTCTGATGTACTCCCAGCCTTCGACTTCTTCAGTCTTCTTTCCTTCTCGCGTTGTTCCTTCAGCTGAAAATACAAAAAAAAATGAGTTTGTATGGTCCTATATCTGGGTTTGGCACACACGTGGCCACCTGTGGTAGTCTTTATATTGATAATGACAACGTGACCACAGGAGGGCAAACTGTACTACCCCACATATCTCAGATCTCAGAGGTGTTCCTGGAGAAGCTCACATTTTAGAACAATCTGTTACATTCTATGGGGGTATCTGTGTACAAAGTACTGCTGGCACTGGGGGGGGGGGGTATCTATGTACAAAGTCCAGCTGGCACTGGGGGGGGGGGGGTATCTGTGTACAAAGTACTACTGGCACTGGGGGGGGTATCTGTGTACAATATACAGCTGGCCCTGGGGGGGGGGTATCTGTGTACAAAGTACTGCTGGCACTGGGGGGGGGATATCTGTGTACAATATACAGCTGGCACTGGGGGTATCTGTGCACAATGTACAGCTGGCACTGGGGGGTGGGGTACCTGGGCACAATGTACAGCTGGCATTGGGGGGGGGTATCTGTGCACAATGTACAGCTGGCACTGGGGGGAGGTACCTGGGCACAATGTACAGCTGGCACTGGTGGGGGGTATCTGTGCACAATGTACAGCTGGCATTGGGGGGGGGGGGATTATCTGTGCACAATGTAGAGCTGGCACTGGGGGGGTACCTGGGCACAATGTACAGCTGGCAGTGGGGGGGGGTACCTGGGCACAATATACAGCTGGCAGTGGGGGGGAAGGGGGTATCTGTGCACAATGTACAGCTGACACAGGGGGGGGGGGATTTCTATGTACAATGTCCAGCTGGCACATGAGGTATCTGTGTAATATTAGACTGGTAATGGGGGCAGTCTGAGGTATACAATTTTTGGCAATTAGGTGTCTCTCTCTGTATTATGTTACTGGGGATAGTCCTGGTGCATTAGTCCAACCCAGGCAAATCTTCGTTAGTAAATAACCCCCAATGTCTTATAATTCCTCCAGATAATCTGCCGATGTCACCACTAGGCAGACTTCTCAGGGTCTCCGGTTTCCAGGTGCCGGTTTTGGTGATGAAAGAAGAGAATGAAACGTGACCTCTTATCCCAGCGCAGACATGTAAAGAGATGAGGATTCCTGACAACGCCGCTCTCTAGATCAGAGACTTCCTCTCACTACCCCGGCCTGTGAGAAGTGCTCCCCCAGGAGGGAGAGAGTTAATGGAAGGAGACTGATGTATACAACACGCTGTAACACTAACCGGGTCTTTGGGAAAATGTTAAACCTTCCAGAGAGGTTATTTCCCATGAATCACTGGGGAATAGAGCAAATGACTCGGAGAGCTGAGGTATTAATCGCTCATCACCCCCGAGGGGTCCCCCAACATTACATCATGCAGAGACAAAGTGGTTTTAGCAGCTTTTATTACAGTACAGAGACGCTGAATGCAGAGAGGAACTAACTTACCAATTATCCCTGTCACATGTTATCCTTAGAATAACCAGTCATCAAACACATGTAGGCTTAAAGTGTAACTCTCTTACAGGCTGCTATATTGTGAGCTGAACTGCACTTGGTGGAGGGGGAGGGGCAGCCATTTTATAGGAAATCATTTCACTAGGAACCAGTGACATCACTGAGAGTGCAGCCTATCCAGTCACTAGGAACCAGTGACATCACTGAGAATGCAGCCTATCCAGTCACTAGGAACCAGTGACATCACTGAGAGTGCAGCCTATCCAGTCACTAGGAACCAGTGACATCACTGAGAGTGCAACCTATCCAGTCACTAGGAACCAGTGACATCACTGAGAATGCAGCCTATCCAGTCACTAGGAACCAGTGACATCACTGAGAATGCAGCCTATCCAGTTACTAGGAACCAGTGACATCACTGAGAATGCAGCCTATCCAGTCTCTAGGAACCAGTGACATCACTGAGAATGCAGCCTATCCAGTCACTAGGAACCAGTGACATCACTGAGAGTGCAGCCTATCCAGTCACTAGGAACTAGTGATATCACTGAGAGTGCAGCCTATCCAGTCACTAGGAACCAGTGACATCACTGAGAGTGCAGCCTATCCGTTCACTTGGAACCAGTGACATCACTGAGAGTGCAGCCTATCCAGTCACTAGGAACCAGTGACATCACTGAGAGTGCAGCCTATCCAGTCACTAGGAACCAGTGACATCACTGAGAGTGCAGCCTATCCAGTCACTAGGAACTAGTGATATCACTGAGAGTGCAGCCTATCCATTCAGTAGGAACCAGTGACATCACTGAGTGTGCAGCCTATCCATTCACTAGGAACCAGTGACATCACTGAGAGTGCAGCCTATCCAGTCACTAGGAACCAGTGACATCACTGAGAGTGCAGCCTATCCATTCAGTAGGAACCAGTGACATCACTGAGTGTGCAACCTATCCAGTCACTGGGAACCAGTGACATCACTGAGAGTGCAGCCTATCCATTCAGTAGGAACCAGTGACATCACTGAGTGTGCAGCCTATCCATTCACTAGGAACCAGTGACATCACTGAGAATGCAGGTAAGTGCTCTGTGTACGGATAGGACAGGTAAGTGCTCTGTGTATAGATAGGACAGGTAAGTGCTCTGTGTAGGGATAGGACAGGTAAGTGCTCTGTGTATGGATAGGACATGTAAGTGCTCTGTGTATGGATAGGACAGGTAAGTGATCTGTGTAGGGATAGGAC
>NC_134404.1:340878375-340888375 GCF_038048845.1 Mixophyes fleayi | reverse complement strand
TCGAGCACTTTGTAATGGAAAGACACAGGCAGTTATTCCATGTTAATAATAGAATCAGTGTCATATTTTCTCTTCTTTCTTTATGTAAATGGTTCTGCCTGAGGCAGGTCGCCTGAAATAGCTAAATAACAACAATGATGTTTTGTATCACGTCCGGACCCACTCGCTGACTATAAATACCAGTGACCAGCCTGGCATGCCCATCACCTGCAGAGATCTCTCAAAGCACATTGTGCCTTCCAGTATTCCGTTGCCCCCAAGACTTTTGCATGGGCCAAAACTGTTTATCAATAGTGGATACAGGGTGTAGCCGAGGTCAGCAACAGTTAGACAGTGACCGTATTTATACACCCTCCAGGAGAATAGTCCACAGACCATGTCAGGGCAAGCGGATATTAGGCAAGATCAGGAGTCAGATAGGGTGAAAACATCAGAGGAACATAAGAAACCAAGTAACCGATTTGGCAATACACAGCATGTGCCCTTGACATTTTAGGACCATAGCTGTGTATGAGATATTCAGTAATTGAGCATAGATCCACTCGGCACAGTCTTAAGCCCTACGAGGAGTCAGGATTGTTTCTATTCTAAACACATTCGCAAAATAAAAGCAGGGAAGAGGTGCATTGTCGGCAAAGCATACCGGGCGGTGGGCTAAAACCATTCTGATAACCATCCTGACCCCACTTAATGATAATCTGCCTTTTTTTTTAGTTGATTTGTGGATTACGCAACTTTAACCAATCAAATCCTATAGTTGTTGGACATTCTGGAATTTGTAAAATAAGTTAATACAGATTCAGAATGAAGGCAGCCAATTGTAAGTGAAGTGGGTGATCATTCACAGCAAATATCATAAAAGGAATAGGCGAGAGTTATGAACACTCAATTTGTGAGCTAACGAAAGCTTGGAAAAAATTATCAGTGACTCCTGCATCTATGAGGCCTAAGACATAAGTGGTGGCAACGGTACGGAGGGTGAAGCTGCTCCTGGTACGGCGATCTGTTGTAATAGCTAAACTCATACAGGTGTCTCAGGAACAGGACAGTTTACCAAGCGGTCCTTAATGCCAGCGTGTAATGCTACAAGTATGACGACTACTACACATTTCAAGGCTGCGTTATGCAATCTGAGCAGAGTTGCTCGGCCGATCTACAACATTGTTAGAGGTTTTGCAGTGTGTTCTGTATAGAAACATTGTTATTTGGATCATCATAACAATCTGAAGGGATTAAATGAACACCTCAACTAATACCAGTACTGGGTATTGTTGGTCCAGACCAAATGTCCGTTGTATTTCTATGTAGCTAGGTTTTAATAATAGCACCCCATTTTTCCTCTGCGTTATAAAATATGACTTGAATCTTTCTTTTCATATGATCTCCAGAATACATTGAGATAAACTCATTTTTAGTTCAGTTTGAACCTGAGATAATGGATTCACGTGAACCTGCCTAGTAACCACTTTAATCTAGAAAGTGCCCGAAACCATCTGGGTTAGAATTCCAAGCGGGTCCAACAGAATTTGTACTTGACTGTTATTCAACATTTGTCCCTCGATACTGTTATGTCTGGGACCATCTCCCTGAAACAAACACCAGTCACCAGCTCAGCGCGCTCTTGACTTGTAGCAGCTCACTCTCCCTTAAAGGGATGTTTCAATTGCCCCCAGAGATGTTTATCAACAAGGGATAGAAGGGTACTAGACCTAGGAACCACAGGGGTAAACTAATATTCAAGACAGAGCAGTCAAAGTCAGTGTCAGACCCGGTATAACAAGTGTTGGGCAGATCTAACAAAAACTAATATCCAAAAGCATGGTCGAGGACAGCAGCAATTAGAGCCAGAAATAACATCCAGGAGAATAGTCCTAATCCAAAGATATAAATATAACCATTAAACACAAGTATGGCGCTAATGACCAAATAATTCCAATCTCAAATTAAAAAGTATCAAAACAATAAAAAATGTTTCTCAACAGTAATCCAGATGAAACCTCATATAGGGAGGAAAAACCTCTTCCACGCGAGACGTTCAAGTTCTGTTGATACAATGAGTATATAAAGTTTGTATGATGATCCTCTCAGTCAAACGGGGAGGACCTCTTCTTCTTTCGTTGTATCACAATGTAACATAGAAAAAACAGAGACCAATCATAGTGCAGACCTGTAGAAAACAAACAAACATGTGTATTTATAAAATCAGAGAGACAATCATATTTTTCATCAACGATCAGTGGTTCCCTCTGTGATCAGCCCCTAAGAAAATACATTTACAGGATTTTCACCGTTTCAATTATGATAATCTTTGTAAAGGCAGCATGACTTGACATCATGCCAAGGATGCCTTGATAAAGATTACCATAATCAAAGCGCATTGGATGAGGGTGGATGTCTCTGCAGGATCGCTCTGTCCGACTATATGTACCCTGCGTTGCTGGCGATTCAAGTTTACATTTATGTAAATACTTACCATCTTTTCTGAGTAAGAGTCCATTCAGAAAGAGACATAAGGAATGTTCTGTTCTTGTTTTTTTAGATAATTAAGTGATAAAGCAAAATAAAAATCCTTTCTATTATAAGAGGTAATGTACTATTAGGACTTCTGTCTTCCACTCTTTCTGGGTACATCTCAGAGTTCTTTGGCTGGATATAACTTTGAGAAAACAGAATAATACTCCTTGGAGATGACATGTCTATTAACGGTATAAATCCTGTAAATGTATTTCCTTAGGGGCTGATCACAGAGGGAACCACTGATCGTTGATGAAAAATATGATTGTCTCTCTGATTTTATAAATACACATGTGTTTTTTTGTTTTTTTTTACAAGTCTGCACTATGATTGGTTTCTGTTTTTTCTATGTTACATTGTGATACGAGAGAAGAAGAGGTCCTTCCCGTTTGACTGAGAGGATCATCATACAAACTTTATATACTCATTGTATCAACAGAACTTGAAAATCTCACGTGGAAGAGGTTTTTCTTCTCTATATGGGGGTTACATCTGGATTACTGTTGAGAAACATTTTGTATTGTTTTGATATTTTTCAATTTGAGATTTGGAATTATTTGGTTATTAGCGCCATAAATGTGTTTAATGTTTATATTTATATTGTTCAAACTTGACTCTGTTGTGGATTAGAGTCCAAACATAGGGGCAGCTTAACACCTAGATTTCCGCTGTTTTTATCATTCCCTCTTGTTTTAGTTATTGTTCTAATCCAAATATATTTAGAGTTGGGAGGGTGGAGTGTGTCTACCTCAACTCTACATCACAGTGTATAAATGTAGCTGCCCATTCTCTGAGGTGATAGTCTTAATGCCGATTGCCACAATTCTGACAACAGTTATTTATACACTAAAATGCTGATGGGTATAATTCCAACATGTAGGAATAACAGACTTACTTAAAAACTGACATGCAACAATGCCGACAGCCCTGCTATAAACGCCGACTTAACAATGATTTGTCCAGATGCGAGTTTGCTCCCTTTACCTGGATTTGCACCTAACGTTATATTTTGCAATGCATAAAGTTTGCAAAACAGCGCTAAGATTTTATGCTAATTATTGTAAGTATTGTATTTGTTAAAATAAATGTTTTTTTGGTGAGTGAGTTACATAGTTGTGTTCAACCGGATAGAACTAGCAGTCAGTAGGATGCATATAAATACATTGTATATATATTTATATGCTGGTTACCTCATTACGTTGGTTTTAGGTCTGATTCCGTCTATATTCCAGCTGCAGTGTACTCAGTGACCTGTCTTCTCTTACAGTGCAGCTCTCTCCTATAATTTATACAGCTGAAATGTGTATTTTAAATGGGTTAGTTGCTGTTACATTTAGACCTAAACAAAATATAGCTCTAAATTTATCCAGTAAACGTGCTGTATTAAATGTTTGCAGAATCCTTTAGGTGCTTGATGAATAGCGGTTTTCCAGTACATTTCCTGTTGTTCAGTAATAACAGAGACTGCACAGAAATATAATGCACAAATAAATCGTTAATATATGGTTTGGTTACACGAGAGCGTGGAACGAGCCGCCTCATCTTCAGGAGGTTATTGAGCGTCTCTTGTGTGACATGAAACTAGTGTCTGGTACTGAATGTAATATGTCTGTATAGAGGCTTCTGAATGCTGTATATTTTGGCAGGAAATATACAGCCTTTATTAATGCCAATGTGATAAGTTACCCTTCCAAAGACCCACATGATCCAGTTTTGGAAAAATGTGCACCATTTGTCAGATTATTTGGCTGTTGGAAAATGTCCTGGAAATGATCTTAACATAGCGGTAGATGGTGCACAGTTCTACATCCCCAGCAGTTCATTTTCATGTTGACCACTTGGCCATTTCGGCTTGAATGAAGGCATTATGGTTACTTCTACTGAAAGAGCGGGTGCTACTTTGTATCTTTGGGAACTAGAATTATCCCCTACGCATTATCCCCTACGCATTCTCATTATGAAGCACCGGCACACAGAGTGAATGAGCCTATTCACAAAGAACTAGAGACATCAGCGAGGCACTTCATACCTCAGAGTTGTCACTAGTTCCTGGTGAATCGCCAGACTGAATATTGGTCCTGCCAATAAAATGACAGCCTCCACTCTGCGTAGGTGACAGATCCTCTGTAATCTCGCTGTGCAACATTAAGATATTTGCCAGTTACCGTCCTATAAGACAATCACACGGTGTATCTGATCTGTACGTTTTTACAGTGTTCTCACCGGCTACAATGGCACAATATTTGCCTATGGACAGACTGGCAGCGGAAAGACGTTTACCATTACCGGAGGAGCGGAGCGTTACAGCGACCGAGGAATCATCCCCAGGATCTTGTCCTACATATTTGAGCAGTTCCAGAAGGTATGACAGACTTAGCAATGTATTGGGTTATTATTACTTTTCAGATCTGTTGGGTTAAGTGTAAGCGGTCACGGGGGCTGCTTGTAAGGTGTAGTGACCAATCAGAAGTTTACTTTTTATTATTTTTAAACTGGTTGCTATAGATTACAGAACCTTCTCTAAAAGTTACCTCTGCACCAGTTTCATTAGTGCCCCTCAGTACATTACAGTTGTGAGACTTAGACAATGGTGACGTTTTTGTACAGTGTCACGAACACACTCCCAGCTGCCGTGACATTGGGCTGTTCGCTGTATGAGGTCACACACAATTTCAGCCCGCAGTCTCTCTCTACCTATCACACAGGTTATAGACCTGCGGAATCGCCCCCAAACACTGCACTCTCACACCCCCAGACACTTCAGGTTCTGCCACCACCTATTGAATACGGGCAATAGGACCCCAATATACTGTCCCACACTGGCACACAGGCTTCTAGCTATCCACAAACTAGCAATACCCACACCAGCACACACAGGGTTAACTCTCCACACCTCCAGACTGTTACACAAATGTAAATGCAAGCACACACAGCTTGTTAATCAAATGTATCAACAAATCACACACTGGCATTCCAAGGGTTAACTTGGTCGAGCAATCTCTTCTTCTAATAGGCTAATGGATTCGTTAGAGTATCAAGGACGCAACTTATTAAATTATAGATTTAATATAAAAAAATACAGGGCATTCAGATATAAAGAAAAATAATGAATAACAATTAATTAATATAACAAGCATAAACAGTTTAAAATAAAAAGGGTTACATTCAGATTTGCACTTCCATGAATTGCATTCTGGCTAAGGGAAATTTGGCTAGGAAGATGGACAGCTTATAAATGTGAATTGATTTCACAAAAAGTCTGACCGTTTGTTTCCAAAATACAGGTTTTTAAGCAAAATGAAATGGGATGGTCTTCACAGGGGCAGTATTTACTGCTAATAGGGGGCAGGGATGTCCCCTGGGTGTCACTATACTTTGCTCACAAAGTTTCCCAAAGTCTTGATCTGTGGGTAATTCTTCACAGATATTTCCCAGAGAAATAACTCCCCCTTCAATAAACCGGTCATAATCTCCCGCACATTTAAATACCAAACTAGATGGAATTATGACAATGTGACATAGCTTTTTCAAAGATATGTGATTTTAGCTGTTCACGTTTACCACCTGTACCTGTCATTCACAACCCTAGTGTGATTTCTGCTCCTCAGTATGGAGAGACTCCCAGATTTCCTGAAATATGAACTATGACAACATTTTCCTTTTGAAGGTCATATTTCTATATACCTGTATAGGCTTTCACATGCTGCCTACCAGGATCTCCAGCTGTGATCGGCCCCACACAGTCTATTCAAGTGTCCAAAACTCCCTCCCAAGCCAGGCTGTCTCACAGTAGGAGCTATTTGAAGATGTCCCAGGTGACCCACTTATCTTTTCACACAGGAATGTGCAAAGCCATCAAACACGCTTACATCATACTCTCTGTCTTTACATTTTACACTTTAACTGAACTTATCAATGGATTCCTTCGATATAACATTTTTACACTGCCGTTATGATTTTATCCCTTATAAATAACTGCAAGCTCTCTATGTTCACGACATACTGTGATTGGTACGAGTGCGGCAGCGTCTCACTTATGGTCTCTTCCTTCCTTCAGGACAGTAGCAAAGTCTACAGCGTCCACATCTCCTACCTAGAGATATACAACGAGTGTGGCTATGATCTGCTCGATCCCAGGCACGAAGCCTCCAAGCTGGAAGACCTCCCGTAAGTTTCTGTAGCAAAGAACTTGTTTGTTTAAGGGACAACTAATCCCAAACATGTAATTGTTCGTCTATTAAACATTAAGGTAAACTATGACACAGTGTTTCACTTACGTTACACAATGT
This sequence comes from Mixophyes fleayi, assembly GCF_038048845.1. NCBI lineage: Eukaryota > Metazoa > Chordata > Amphibia > Anura > Limnodynastidae > Mixophyes > Mixophyes fleayi. The sequence goes on along the minus strand of NC_134404.1, from coordinate 340,881,572 downwards.
GGTGAAGTTTCCCTCCCTGTCTATTGCAAATGGCTAAAATTGCAGGATGTAGTCGAAAAGTCGACAGTCGTAATGTCTACACGATCATTAGGTCGCCACAGTTAAAATGTCGACATATAAAACGTGTAAAGTCGTTAACTCTGATACAGGACAAAAATTTCCAGCGCTAAAGCATAGCCATGTCAGTTATTCTATCTGAAACACTTTTATACAAACCCACTGATCCGTACAGAGTAGTTCTGGTAGATATGGAATAAATGTACCCACTACTGTAACGTGATTATATATAATACTCATATTTACACAACTACACATATGCATAGAGACAAACACATTATACACAAGTTTAGACACACAGCATATACTGTACGTATGTACATACAGACATATACATACTGTGATAGGTTGTGCTTACGCTATCACCCTTTTGGTTACCAGATTTTATGGGGTTTAACGATCAGCCATCATTGTGTTGTCACTGGCACATGTCCTACAGCCGCACACTGCCTGCGGCACCTGCACATCAATATATACACACCTGATGTATACACAGATATGTACAGACACACTGTAACAATCATGCATACACCTCTCTGGTCTCACAGGGGGTAAGTTGTTCTGTACATCGGTGTTACACCCGGCAGAGGGCGAGCTCTGTACCTTACTCCGAGAGGAAGTTGCGTTATAGAGGATTCCTGTTTTTTGACCATGGAGTTCCACTTGGCTCCAGTATAACGTTCATTGTTTGTGAGCATTTTATTGAAATTTGTGATCAATTTTTGTTTGTTAAAGTACATATAATGGGTATTTCTTTTATTTATGTGGTTGTATAAATCATGGTTACTCCATGACTGAGAGTGCTGCAGATACAACTATGTGTAGGTCTCATCAAGCATTTTCTGAGCTGGGTTCCCTTGGGGCAGACCAGAATCTAGGGATAATGTTTCTTTATAACTCTGTTCTGTTTCAGTTCCAGGTGTTTTATGCTACTTAGATCCATTTGAAATGCTTCATTTTTTATTTGCACAGATACCTTGTTGAGTAAATAACTATCATCCTGAAACATGCAGGGTAAATACTTTGTATTGTTTGGTGTATGTGTACAGAGGCGTTAGAGATCGCTGGTACTGGTAGTCCGCGATGCGATGCCGTCAGTGTCTTGTAAACTGTTAGATATCTTTGATGTAAAGGGTAATATATGGGCTAACATCCTACTCACAGGAAACGGTCAGATCAGCACCCACCTCTGTACACGTCTCACCAGGGCCGATCCCAGGACTGTACAATCCATAGGTCAGCAGGAAGGAAGGTTCTCTCTTACACACTTCACAATCTATACACAGTTTAGATGACAGTGTGCAATCTACAATCTCACATTTTGTTTATTGTTCCCTAATAGTTCCTTATTGTGATCTTTAGACTCTGTTATAATGTGATGAGGATTACAGACAGTCCTACTTAGGCCGAGCGTCTGATCACTGGCAGCAGCAGTGTGTAACCACCTGAAAAGAAAGTAATTGGTGATTTCATTGTAGCGAGAGCTGCTTCTGCAATGTAGAAACCCACAAAATATAGCGTGCTGAAGGCATGAATGTGTGGGGAAATCACTAAATAATAATATACCATGTACAGGTCAGCATATCCATATCCAGCATGTACAGACCAGCATGTCCAGCATGTACAGACCAGCATATCCATATCCAGCATGTACAGGGCAGCATATCCATATCCAGCATGTACAGGGCAGCATATCCATATCCAGCATGTACAGGTCAGCATATCCATATCCAGCATGTACAGGGCAGCATATCCATATCCAGCATGTACAGGGCAGCATATCCATATCCAGCATGTACAGGCCAGCATATCCATATCCAGCATGTACAGGCCAGCATCTCCAGCATGTACAGGCCAGCATATCCATATCCAGCATGTACAGGTCAGCATATCCATATCCAGCATGTACAGGGCAGCATATCCATATCCAGCATGTACAGGCCAGCATCTCCAGCATGTACAGGGCAGCATATCCATATCCAGCATGTACAGGGCAGCATATCCATATCCAGCATGTACAGACCAGCATATCTCGTATGTACAGGGCAGCATATTCAGCATGTACTGGGCAGCATATCCATATCCACCATGTACAGGCCAGCATATCCACCATGTACAGGCCAGCATATCTCGTATGTACAGGGCAGCAAATCCATATCCAGCATGTACAGGGCAGCATATCCATATCCAGCATGTACAGGCCAGCATATCCCATATCCCAGCATGTACTTGCCAGCATATCCATATCCAGCATATTTAATAACTCCACAAGATATTACTACTACAATGGGTCTCTGTATACTCCCAGGCCGTCCAGCACAAGGCTGATGTCTGTATGGGGGTGGGAAGGGGAGGTCCGGGGGAATGGGGACATTGAGCTTCCCCTGAGCCCCCTCTTCCAGGCTGTGGGGCATAGGGTAATGAACCCAGGCCCCCAAAGACGCCGGTTCATTATACCCACAAAAGAAATGTTGGGTTGTCTGTGCCCAAATGAACTGCATCCAATCCAGACAGAAGAAAAAAAAAAGAGTTGAACAATTATTTTAGGCAGCTTTTTATTCTATTAAAGATTATTGAAAAATTGTTTCTGTTTACTTTTTGTGATATAATGTGCAGGGGTCTTGGGGTCCTGTCTATTAGGCTGGAACCACTTGTGTAGCAAATTTTCCATTGTAGGGGTGCCAATCTGTACACCCCCCCTCACATTCCAGGCTGGGTTGGGCAGAGCTTTGCAGAGCGGGTCTGCTGTTTTTTGCACCTTTACCCTTAATTTAATGTGAACCCTTTTTCACTGTGCATGTTTGAAGATTATTCAGCCTCTTCGTCCATCAATGTTCACGTCTAATTTACAGAGGCTGGAGCGATGAGGAAAGGTGTACACCTTAATATGCAACAGGGGTGGACCCTAAGGACCCACCAGTACTAAACAAGGAGTTTATCTATACATTGGGTGCGTTTGAATTGACTTTCACTGTGTTTAGCATACAAAATGACTGCCTGTACGGAGCATGATAAAGGGACAAGCAGGGATCTAACAGACACTCACCCTGGTCTGACCGTTGTGTCTATCTGTGCTTAGGAATTATACCTGAGTCCTGTACGTTGCCACTGGTCAGTATACAGGTTTAGATGGTGAGATA